>NW_022145604.1:4849576-4917076 GCF_000002235.5 Strongylocentrotus purpuratus | reverse complement strand
TTTAACTTCGGTCATTCCTAGAATTTAGGTGGGAAAGGAAAGGAAATTTAATATTTAATATTTAATGTCAAGAAGAAATCACCAAAACAACATAAAAACAATTTTAATACTTACAGTATAATGTTTAATAATTTAAAATTTAAGGCATCTATTGAAATGTGTGGACGTGACAATAACCTATTACGTAATCATAACATGATTTGTTTTCCCCTGATATTTATACAGGGTCACCCATTATCACCAATAATGGTGGTCTTCCCTGTGGCCCTGTTAAACATAACATAAACATTGATATAGAAAATTCAAAAGGGCATTAAAATTGCTCTATGAGGTTGATTCTAAATCTTACATAATATACACACACACACACACGCGCTCACACACACACACCCACGCACACACACACACACACACGATATATCAGTATACATATTTACGCGATCGTGTTTCGGTAGCAAAGACTGACGTATGGACAATAAGTTGCCATATTTAAAGAAGTTCCATTCAAATTTATCTTGTCACTACCCAAGAAAACGTTTGCCTACCTTTAAAATCAGTTTTCACTATGTGCAAGAGCCGGGAGGAGAGCAAATATGTACTGAACGTGTACAGAGTGTTGACGCTGATCTAAGGATGATAAAAAGACCATGACAAATTGGTCTGGGGAGAATTAAAGTTTGGATTTTCCTTGTTTCGTTTCTTAAAAGAGTTATCTTTCTTTTAGTATATTATGTAGTAAATCAATAATTTATTGTAGGAAGCTTCAATATTGCTCGTACACGGTTCGTTTTACCAATACATTAGTCATTTTGGGTTTATATTGATTACACTTTATCGATCCAAGCAGTCGTTTTTGGCAGAAAACACATGAAACATTGTGGTTTTCTAGAAGGACGCTGAAACAGAAAGGTTATCCAATGTACAGAGTGACGCATGCAACAGTTATCAACACAATAACATAATCATGTAACAAATGTTAGCGAGTTGTCGAATACAAAGTCCTAACACTCTGACAGATTTAAACCGGGGAAGTAGGAAAAGAGTATCAGACCTCTGAATCTTATCTAAATGGCTTCAATTTAATTTCAATCCAGCATTAAAGTATAATTATTGATTTTAATATGTAATTAATTAATCATTTAAAACATATCGGAATCCATTTCATTTGGTACAACATTCCACAGCTCGAGATACAGCATGGCGGCTATGGCAGTTGTTCCACATCTAAGGTAGATAGCGCCACCTGTTGGCAATTAATCGAAGGAAAGGATGTAGAGTTAACATACCGGTACGCGATGGAACGACGGTTAAGCTACAGGTACCCGAGGAAACTCCCCGCCCCACTGAATAGGGATGGGGGATGGGTAAAGGGGGTGGGGGAGGGTAAAGAGAGAACAGAGAAGTTTGGGAAAGGGAACACGATATGAGAGGACAGCATGGCAACGCGCTACGCCACTGAAATAAAGGTTCAATTAATATTACACTATAAGCATGTACATGGCAGCACTCCTATCTTCTTGTCAAGTTATATTTAAAATGAAAAACCTTTTAGACATTAGAGCGTACAACCTAATTGTGTCTATAATACCCCCATTTGCGCCATAACGACTCCAAACCGACCGATGGTGGACAAAACCGTGGCCATTAGAGATAATGCTGCCAGTCTTTATTCTGTCCGTGTTATGAATATATACATGTAGGTATACTTTGCATGTACGCGTAGTCCAGTACACCATTCTTACAGTTTTTAATCATAATTACCCTGGATTTTATCGCTTAATACTAATAATTTAGTTCCAATTACTTGCAATTACAAGTAGAATACAGAAGAGCCGAACGTCAAATCCTTAATTGAAGTTTTAATCGATGTAGGTCAATCATTACGCATTCCACATGGATAATTGATATGTAAATTACCTATCACCAGAAGTCATAAACCATTGCTAAACAATGTGTGAGGCATTCATGAGGAGTGCATATGTCAGTTTTATTATGACAGATCGCATTCTACCCTAGCTATATGACAGTTCAAGGACGCTATTAATAATCTATATTTAAAACGAAATAGTGCTTGGAATGCCCTACCACTTTCATTTGTTGGGGTAAAATTTTCTAAATAATACGAAATACAAATGTATTGCATTATATTGTGCATTGTGATGAGGCGGTGATTGCGGTACTAGAGACTCATAACAGGTACGAAGGTCAATGAGAGGATAGTGCACTGGAAAATAATACCATTTCTTTAATACCAGTAATTTTTTTTCACTTTTTCACTTTTTACCCTGCCCCGTTTTTAATTGTACTGCTCACTCCATGACTCCAAAATCATAACAAATATGGTATCATTCTAAATGGGAATATATTCCCTTTCTAATGATACTAATCAAAGTGATGATTATACCATGATAAGAGAGCTACATTGTATAGTAGATCCAACTTGAGTTCCAAAACCTTTTTTGACTGGTTTATTTTCGTTCCCCTTTAAATATTCCTCTAAGAAGCCCACCTGGAAATGGCGATTGCCCTTTTCCGTTTGTTTGATTGCATATTTTGTAATCGATTATTTATTCGGGGGGGGGTGGGATTGTTTTCCTCTCCCGTTTTTTGTTGGGGGGGGGGTAAGAATCGTTACCCCGCCCCTGACTAGACCGCATACTAATACTGCAGCGAACATACGAAGACGTGTCGCAATCTATTCGAAGTTGTCTCTTGTCTGATGACAAAGAGACAAAAAGGAACTTCAAGGGCCATTTTAATTATTGTTTTATTGTCACAAAACGTTCAGCAGTGTGCCCCCCCCCCCTCGCCTATTTTAACAGTATTCTGAACCCGCCCCTGACTGGGAGACGGCATTGACCGAGCGGTGTCATAAATACCAACACTGCAGAGAGAACATCCGTCCACGTGCCGCGATCTTTATGCAGCTGTATGCTCTGATTACAAATAGAAAAGGACGTCAAAAGCCCACTCCAGCTGCGATGCACGTATTGCTGACACGGCTTATAAGATACATGGTGTCATAAACATAGCATGGGGTATAATTCACGGTGTTCATCGAAGGACAGTGCAGCCAGTGGAAATAGGTAGAGCAATAACTACACATTTTTCAATAACCCAAGACAAAACAAAACAAAAGCATATATAAACCTACTTAACACATACACTGTGATCACAAACATACAAGAACTTTAAGACTCTCTCTGGGAGGGGAAGGGAGGGGGGGGGGGGGGGTTATTGCCTCCAACCACACACTCCTCGAATACAAATATCTGGAAACGCCAATGCCAGATGACAGATATACACTTTTATTCTAAATCTAAATTTGATTTAGGAGCTTTTGTTCATACTCTGTTTAGATTATTCTCTCTAAGTTTGTTTGAACGATTGAATTTAGATGAGACTCACCGCTAAAGAACAAGAATCATAAAAATAGAGAGGGGAAGATGAAAATAGAACATCAGAGGATTTCCTTTTCCATCACTTAAGAGCCACTTCTGTTTATCGTAGGGGTAAGACAAATTTGGAAGAATGCAGGAGCTTCTCTTGTTTCATCCCCTTCGCAGTTCAGCTATTCAAGTGAACATTCATAATTTGTTCAACCCTACATTATATAAATTATTCATTTGAAAACCACCCTTCCTCAGTTACCAGATACCACATACCGCAATTTATCTTTTTATAGCCGTGGTGTAAATACCTTTCTTATCCATGCAGCAGCGCGCAAGAAAATAAACCATGAAATAATTTTGTTTTCTCACTCTAAAAAAGCAAATCAAAACGCTATCCGATTTGAAAATGCAGACATCACGTTGTAACTATGTACCAGTAGTTAATTTATTCCGAATAATCAGCATGAATAAATACTCAAAATTTCTAACCGTTTATGGGGTTCACATATTTCACCCCATATAGTATTAGTAGTAGAATGGGTTTTTTTTTTTAGAACAACTGAATAATGGTAGCCTGAGCGCTAAATTACATTGCAAATTTTACAAGCTCAGTTTTAAAAAGCATTTCAACAAAACTAATCGACAAGAACAAACAGTATACGCAGTAAAATAGATCATAATACATTACATATTCCATACTTGCAAACAAATTGATGTTAAAAATATAATAGATTCGTCATTATTATTTGTTTTGTAATCATTGTTAAGCGAGGAATGTCCATATTTTAAATAGAAATTGAGGCTGATTAATTGAGTTTATGACAAGTAAATACTGGAGATTTAATTGACTTCGAACCTATGCCTATTCGTAATTCTACTCGATAATGTAATATAACACAGTCACACACAATATATGAGGAATTATAATAGAAACATAATTAAACAATACTGAAAGAGAAAGAAAGTGTCAGTGAGAGAACTATTTAAAGAGAGAGGGTTAAGTTAGAAAGAAAAAAAAGAGGAAGAAATGCGGAAGATGAGAGAGAGAGAGAGAGAGAGAGAGAGGGGAGTGGTATGAGAAGATTGGAACAGCTGGAACTGTGAAGACATGGAGAAGAGGAATGATGATGAAATTAAGACGACAAAGAGAAAGCGTTTCGAAATTACAGAGTAAATTACAAGTTTCCTTTACAGAGAAAAACAGTACCCTTTACCAATTATACATGACTAAAATAAAAACAGAATATATGCGCAAAAACTTTAAATATATAATCAAATAATGTCAGTCTGACGGTATGAATTCATTTATAATTCGACTGTTTCCTTGTAATGTAATTTGTAATTTCCATTTCGAAATGTAAACCCAGATTTATTAGATCTGTCTGTATTTATGAATTCATGATTCTGTGAAGAGCCATGCATTTTCATTATTTCCTCTACAATTTGAGAAAACGGACAGAAAAAAATAAGTTGAAGCAAAAATAACAATGATAGTTTTGCAATTAAAAATACTAGTTTTTTAGAAAGTGATTTTAAGTCCCACTATACAACTTGTAGCTACTTGCTCCCTCTATAAAGAAAACAATCATAATGCCTAAGTGGTGACCATTGGCCCCCATGATCTTCTCTTTCTTTTCCTCTGTATGTTAATTGAGAGCTGAGTTGATGAGATAACCACCTGTCAGTGACCTTGCAGGGTGGTCTAAGCCCTCCTTGCTAAACTAGTACAGACCGGATTTAAGAAGATTATGTTACGAACAAACGTTTAAACGCGACTACTTTGCTAGTCTATATAGACTGAGGGATTTGACTTGCGATCAAAACATTACCATGGCGGCTTGATTCAATGTTTGGAAGTTAAGGCACATCAGGTAAATGATCGACGCATATTAGGAGAGGAAATGGAGGAACTGCATGGGGAAGGTCAGTTTCTTTAAGGTGAACGCCCCCTGGTATCATGGTAAGATGTTTGTATGTGTGTTTGTGGTCGTGTGCGTGTGTGTGTGTGTGTGTGTGTGTGAGAGAGAGAGAAAGAGAGAGAGAGAGAGAGAGAGAGGGGGAGACAGAAAGAGAGGGAGAAAGAGAGAGAGGGAGAAGGGGAGAAACAGAGAGAGAGAGAAAGGGGGAGAAGGGGGTAGAGAGAGAGAGAGAGAGGGGGGAGAGAAGGGAGAGAGAGAGAGAGAGAGACAGACAGGGAAA
Source organism: Strongylocentrotus purpuratus (assembly GCF_000002235.5). Lineage (NCBI taxonomy): Eukaryota > Metazoa > Echinodermata > Echinoidea > Camarodonta > Strongylocentrotidae > Strongylocentrotus > Strongylocentrotus purpuratus. Next base: position 4,911,485 of record NW_022145604.1, on the reverse strand, counting down.
GACAGAGAGAGACGGAGAGAGACAGAGAAGAGAGAGCGAGAGAGAGAGAGCAAGAGAGAGAGAGAGAGAGAGAGAGGGGGAAATAGGGAGAGACAGAGATGGAGAGAGAGAAAGACGAGAACGATTGTCGTCAGAACACATGTCGGGTCACTTTTTTGGAACAGATATCCGCCGGTGTGACTTCGTGAGAGGGTGTCATATTTAATACCATCTTGTTTATAGCTCCGCGATGAAGTGGTTCTTCTTCCAAACGAGATGGTCATTTAAACACTCGACCCGTATCGCAAGACGGAAGGGCCCAATTACACGCTTCACCTGGTTTGCCGCCGCGAAACTTCGTGAGTAGTAAACAAACTTCTTACAAGGCTATTTTAAAGTTGGGGGACAAATCACTTTTTGAATATCGAGAATAAAAGTGTCCTGAGTTAAAAATAAAGAGTAAGTTAAGTTGTATTGTAAATATTTCTGTCTTCCTTTACGTTATGTTTGTACATTTCCGTACATAAAGAGCGAACCCTGTATAAATAAACCTAACAAATAGATAAATAAACGAATACAAATGGTGCTGGTGGGCATACAGGGAGAGATGTAGATAGACAGAGAAAGAGAGAAAGAAAAAGAACAAGGGGAAGGCTACGAAGAACGTCCGTTATATTACCGCCTCCAATACTACTATCCAACGAGAGGGAGAGAGAGAGAGAGAGAGAGAGAGAGGGGGGGGGGGGTATCGAGAGTGGGTGTTTGAAAGACGACCGAGTAGGATGAGGAGAAGGGGTAGATAAAACAAGTCTCCACATTGTAAGACGAAATAATTCACACTGTCATTTTTCATGGACCAATACGATGAAAGACAGAGAGCAATACAGAGAGAGGGCAAAAAGTCAAGATGGGGTAAGAGAAATTAGAGAGGGGAAGGAGAGGGGAAGGAGAGGTGATGGAAAACCTGTATGGGGATATGTAGATATAAAAGCGTTTCGCAATCATCATGAACAACCATTGAGCACCATTTAACATCCGCGCGTCTCGGTATGAAAGACCGCTCACAACGAGCAAGCATTACGCGGCGCCGCGGCACAGCGGGAGGGATTGAAATAATCATCGGCGAACCAAGCAGCATTCGGCATTCGTAACGTGCTACCCAACCAAGGCAAGGAATAACACATTGTGCTTCTAGTGGCAGGTCGTAACGCCGACTTGGCTTTGCTTGTTTTACGGAACGCCAACGTCAGAGCTCGAGTTGTTCAACTGATATGGTTTTTGCAGCTTGCTCGCAGGCATCCAGGAATCAATTGTCGCTCGGAGATTATTTTCTTTACATGATCTATCGCTTAGAGAGTGTGAAACAGGATCCCACCAGGAAAAATAACATCATAGTATTTCTTACGATGTGCCATCTCTCTGCTTTTTACCCGCATTAAAAAAAAAGTGAGTAGAAAAAATTGCCTGGATGTGGAAAAATGCGGATGACAGGTTGCATTGAAAGTGATTTTTAGTATTGCTTTCGTTCTCTCTTTTGATTCATATTCGTTTTATTTTCCTAAGCAAATTAGCGGCGAAAAAAGAAATAGCATGGGCAACATAATCGTCTCCTTTTTAGAATAATATTTCGAAATTGTTAGTGTAAAAACAAAAGTGACATGATAAACATTTGCAATGTATCAGATTATAGAATCAACAAGTAGCAATTTCCTCGTTTTTTTAATAATCGTTGCAGGAAAAAGTGAATAGTATGCGCATCATGTAAATGTAAATGTCCTCTAAACGACTATTGTAAACTATATATAATCATGATCATAGAAATACATATGTTATTGTTCAATTTTAGATTAATCAATAACATGCCTCTATTCGTAATGCCTTCTGACATTTCAAAAGTCACGAAGGACATTTGCGATTATTTTGTCCCTGGTTCTGTATGACCATCAACGTGTCCGCATTAACTGCTTATTTATCAGTGGAGTGATGTATCTTGCACTTTAAAACGGAAGACTACAATTTCCTTTGTTGATTCAATCTGATTGTATAATGTTTTCTGTTAAGTTGTAGTTTTCATTCCAAGATCCTCAATAATTTCAAGTAAAACATGACAAGATATTTAGAAAATGTGATAATTATTTTATGATTACAAAACAATCAATTCATACTTAGGATGAACACTGAAAAAAATATATATATACAATTATATAAAAATAAACATACATGATAAATAACATTGTTATAATGATAAATTTAAAATGGATACATATTTCTTACACACGGGGTAAGAATATGATAAAGCGAAGTTTAATGTTTGAATGTACAGTTGTATTTCTAAACAAAATAGTTAGAATTGCAGTTCTGATGTATACATTGTTTCGTATAAATATGAATCTTGTCTTTATTAAGTGAATAAACACCATTTCAAAACGAGCTATAGATTCAATAATTGAAAAATAAAAATCATGTGACATCTTAATGTTCATCATTACTTGTGTATCTGTTTGACTCTACTTCCCGACTCAAAATGTGGAATATATGATATTTTACGCTAAACGATTAAAAAATATAATAACCCACGGTAGCTACATCAATATTGCTAATGCTCTTCCTGCATGCCCTGCGCGTATTATTACCTGATAGCAAAGCGGAGTACCCATTTACAAATGTTCATAGAATGGCAAATATGGTTAAATGTTTTGGCAAGGAACGTTGTTGCCGTGCTGGGATTCGAACCTCCAACTCTTGAATCGGGAGTCAAGTGAATGAACCGCTTCACCACGACGCCTCATATCGCATCGTGTTATACAGCGCGTCCCAGAAAAAAGCGAAACCGAGAATTATCAATGTTGTATTATAGCTTAATCACAATTATATTTGTATTAATTATTATTGTGATTAGGTTATGATAAAACATCGATAATTCTCGGTTTCGCTTTTTCTAGGACGCACTGTATAAGTAATAATGTGTTCATATCTGCATTAGATCATTATGTTGTTCAGATGTTCAATTCAATTCAATTTATTTAACCATAAAACTACATATACAACAATTCATGGAAATATAAAGACATGGGTTATGAGCCCCTGAAAAAGTTTAAATACAAATTTTTGGTTAGGGCACCAACCATGACATATATATCGAATATTGGATAAGTCGACTTGAATTGAATTAAATATATCGAGAAATTAACAAAAACAACGGGAAAACAAATATATACAACGAATTAGTTTCCAGATTTCGGATAAAACCGACCTCCAGAAAAACATTATAAAACAACAACTAACACTTTGGATGCTTATATGCAGTAATTCATTTTTTTGTCTTTGAATATGGACTGATCTCACCGTACTATGTTGCAACTGAGCTAATTGGCTGATGGCCAGGGGCAAAGAATAATGATAAATGAAGAAAAATAAATGATGCTGATGCATTAACCACGAATATCGGCAGACAATGAACGCAATTTAGGTATTTTTTCCAGTATTATGTAATAGTGATGGCGTCATTCTGACGTATCTGGAAATCATCGTTAACGAATAATAATTGCTTTACAGTGGAATGTATAATACTGAAAATGTAACTATTTTAGCGCATGTGCGGGCTAGTATCTCTTTAAAAATTTGGTAGGAACATGATACGGTGCGATAGATATCTGGTAGTAGTAGGGGTTTAGCACCTGAAAGGTAGTGGTTAGAAACCAAGTCAGAGTTTAAATGTAGCATTTGGGGTTGAAATGCATCAATCCCCAATTACCTAGTCTTTCTGGCACGAACGAATGTACATGTATGGTAAACAAGATCACTGCTACTTTCAAAGAATAAATTTTAGGGCGAATTCAATTCTAGACTGTATGTCCAAGATAAATCATGTTCGCATTAAGTAAAAATGCCATTGTTTTATTCGCACATTTCGGAATTGCCTTCAATTGGTATTTCGAAAGTAGTTACGATCGAGTTGGTGGAAATCACATTATGATATGAAGTATTGATGCCCTTTTAAAGTATTTATGAACTGTGGAAATTATAATCCTGATTGTCCCCGTGGTAAACATTGTAACTCGAAGTGCTTTCGTGCTTTCCAAGGAATAATCTACTAGATTGTAATTTCAAACCTATTGTAAAAGAGGTGAATGAAAAGGGGAGATGCATCAGGCATATTTTTGAACCTCGCGAGTAAATGTCAAGTTATGAAAACAATATTACGATAATTCTGTTTTCCTTCTTGACATTTGTATAAAAAACTACAACTTTTTTTAACATACCCTTGGCAAGTGGCTCATTTGAAGAAGAAAACAAGTTTGCAAATCCTCCTATATTCATAAAGATAGCATTTATACATTATTATAACTGAAAGAATAAACTAAATGTGCATTCGTTATTTTTATTCTGTACAAGACGTAGACTGTAACAAACAAAGATTTTGATTTGTTAAAATTACAAACAAAATATCTTATCAATATTTCATTTCCTTCCACGATACCGAACCAACGATTGAATAATCTTGTTTGTTTTGTCTCTTTGTATGTTTGTTTAATTTACCTGTAAACACGTTATTTCTTCATCTTAATTATACTTAACTTTTTTCTTCCATTATATTTTTTTCTAGCTCCGATCTTTCCTTGGTCCGTAATAAAACAAGTCGAGTCCTTCGAGAACTGCATAAACTAAGATATCCGATTCCACGTGGAGGAGGGCCTTCACAATTCAACCGAAGTCGCGGTTTCCTCTTCTTTAATTTCAACTTATGGTTTTGGAGTGCAAGTGGAGGTTTTCTATGTTGGATTTTTTGTTGTTGACATCTTCGTGGATCTTGGCGTAATATCTGGAACCAAGTGCTTGAGGGAACGAACGAAGGAACGATGGGGAAAGGCGAAGAGTGTCTGAATAGCGTGGATTTAAATGGTAAGTGCAGAACGATGTTATATACAATCTTGTCTGGTTGGTTATCATCATCTTTTTATTACGCGCGCGATCCATCTCTGTCTGCCTGCCCTCTCCTCAAATCTCTCTCTCTCTCTATCTCTCTTCCCCTCTCTCTCTCTCTCTCTCTCTCTCTCTTTCTTCCTCTCTCACCATTTTATGGATGCGTTTTGTGGATTGCATCTCGTATAGTGTCATCAAGGTCCGACATCACGAGGTAGAATACTGTCTTATCCGATTTTTATTTCATCTCTATCTCTCTCTCTCTCTCTCTTTTTTTTCTCTCTCTCTCCCTCCCCCCTCTCTCTCTCTCTCTCTCTCTTTTATCCGCACCCCCTCTTTATCTCTCCTTCTCTCTCTCTCTTTCATGTAGATAATCTTACACAATCTCTGTCTTTCACACATACACTCTCTCTCTCTCTCTCTTTTTCGTCTGTCTCTCTTTGTGTTTATCCCCTCCCTTTCTTTCTTATCTCCCTATTTCATTATTTTAAGAGTTTATTTCTTTCTCTCTCTCTCTGTCTCTCTCTCTCTCTCTCTCTCTGTTTTTACTTGCCTTCTACCCCTCCATATTACGATAGCATAAAGCTTAAACCTGTTCTGTTTCTCTTTTTTATTTCCTCACTCTTCTCTCGAGCGATACTCGAATTTCAGCTCGTATTGCTTTGTTTTGCAGGGAGTTTGACATTATATTGCACATGCGTCAATCTGGTGCTGAGATTGCGGCTATATATTCGCCATGTTCTGGAGTAAATTACGCACAATAATGGTATTTTCCATGATTATTGCAATTTATTTGGAGTGAGTGGCTGTGTAATAGTGTTACGTCGGTGTCGAAGTACATGTATATCTAATTATCAGCGTTATATACTTTCCATAGTGAAGAAACTGATTTGCAAGTACATTTTTCAGAGTTACACCATTTTTTCGAAGCAATAACATTCGTGAGGAGGGCTTGACTGTGAGCTTCACTAAAAGAGTCACAGCGAGTCGAGAACCGTACAGCTCTTATCAAAGCTCACCACTTTTTGGGGGGTATGTGGTCGACTGATAAAATTTACATAATCGGCCATTCCACCTCTGACATGTGACGTCTATAATTAAATCATGTGGTTGCCTGCTTTCCTACTCAATCCGAATTACGACATTTCAGTCATTTTCATTTTCTTTATTTCAATCCTCTGCGGCCATCTTTCCACACACTCGTAACTTATGCTCTTGAGTTTACGTATTACTCGTCAAGCCCTTGTGGTTTGGAAAATGTCTGTTATGAATGATAATTCTGTAATTGGAACCAATTGCGAAAGAGAGAGCGAGAGAAAGAGAGAAAAAAAGACGGTTTTGCCACGTGCTTGGAAAAAAAAGGTGGAATATATGGCAGGCCTGTGGTGCCAGAAACGTGTTATGCAAACAGATTGATCTTTATAAAGTTTAACAGTAAAACAAATTATCTATATGCAGAGCGTTTGGTACCTAGACGTTCGATGAGAGAAAGATTAGGATTAAAAGAGTACATTTTTTTGTCCAACTACATGTAGGCTTATGTTGAACACAAACATCAGCGTGAGAAATCCTTTACGTTTCTAGAGAGATTGAGATATCGATCGTGTTTTTCCGAAGTTTGCCGAAGGGACAAACGAGCGTGTATTATATTGTCCGTGCTGATTGTTATGCTCTGATTGGTCAATGTAACATCGATGGAAAAAAAAGAATCAGAGTTTATACTACTAAACATGTTAAGGATCGATATCCTTTCAATTGAAACTTCATGGCCCTACGCGCCAGCCATATGAATGAAAAAAAGGTTTCAGCGTTTAGAGTGAACTTCGAGGCATATGTAGTATTAGGTTTCGCCCTAATAGGAAGTTGTGAGATCATTAGCATCAAATCGAACATAAATGAATGCATTCATGACAGTTAGAATAAACTTGATACCCTTGCAGTGTGTGGAGTAGCGGAGAGATTATTTCGTTTAAGTAAACTGAGATACAACTCACTGAGGTATTAGGAGTATGTAGGAATAATTTGACGCCAATATGATGACATTTCTCTCAAAAGTTGAACCACAATTGTGAATGTAGTTTGGAAAGGTGAATTGCCTAATCAGCATGATACATGTAAGTGTCACTTTCTGGACTCTGGTGACAAATATGGTTTGAAAGATATAAGGAAAAATATATGTAAACGATGAGAGTGAAATGTGTATATATATCAATATACATTGTAGAATGAAAAGTTAAATATCCCGATTTGTATTGCCTTGCTGGTTGAAACATGTGTAGAAACATGCCGTCAACCTTTTAATAAGTGTATTTTGCACTATATGTTGTGGTGCAAAAGCGTTTTATACAAAGCAGTTTGTACATCGAACGCATATATCTGATCCAAGTTTGTATCAAATGGGCTTGACAAAGACAAGGAATACTTTTGTAAACATTTGTATTTTTAGAAAACCTTTGTAGTTGCTTTTCAAAACACATGTCTCATAAAACATATACAGGAAAATTGACATTTTAATATGTTAAAAACGTTAATGTCTTATGCTGTGTCTATTCAGTTGTATGACAAACTATATTTGTTGTATGTTTTGATTTGGGTGTGGGTGTGTTGTCTGGTGGGTAGATCTTTATTTAAAACTGTACAACTTACAATATATACATTAAGATATCTTATCAAATTAGTTGTACAATAATTATTATTTTTATATTCCATGTAACGGTAGAGCATTTTCATGTATCAAAAGGCTATGTTAATAAAACTGATAACATTATTATTTTCCCACCGCACGAGTCGAACAATAATGTGAAAATATGCTGTTGCCAATTAGAATTCTGCTTGTGGTTTAAAGAATGATGTGTACTTGTTAATTCTTCATACTGAAAATGACAAAACGTATAGGTATTTTCTTGTGGTGTTCCACATTCATCGATCAGTGTTGTTAAATGTTGGGTTCAAATACCCGTTAGACATCTAAAGACTCATTCGTCATTCATTGAATATTTGTCCAGCTAATATGCGTAGGCTGAGAGACAGAGACGAGTAAATCGATGTTATCTCCTCAACCATTTATTTCGAAACCTTTTTTTCTTCTTCTGAAATGTCAGCCTTCATTCATTCCATGAGCCTGAAATCGAATCAAAATATCTATCCAGTTATATATGGGGCAACACGACGTGGCTCGCGATTGAAAAAATGGGTACGAAAATGACGTAAAGCGTTCTGTTACAAAACGCAGCGCTGTAATTTATTTCTCTGGTTCGTTACTTTTTTCTCTACATATTCCCTATTGTAAAATCATTTCTTAACAATAAGGTGCTACCTCCATCGAAGTACAACAATTGTGAAAATATACGATATGACGCAAATCGCTGGTCAAGGCTAATAATTATTATGCGATTCCATTCCTTCGATTATATTCTTCGCAAATAATCGTGCGTTTTTCTAAATAGAGCCTTCTGTGTCTTCTTTTTCATCCTTCTCTCTCACGATTTATATCATCATATATATTTTCTGTCTATATCGCTGTCGTTCTCTTTCTCTCTCTCTCTCTGTGTCTGTCTGTCTCTCTGTCTTTTTCTCTCTCTCTCTCTCTAACAATCGCTCCTACTCTATTACCCTCTTTATCTAATCGCTCTTCTGTCCCGCTCTCTGTTTCCATTGCCTTTCACTTTGTCTCTGTCGCACACACAGTCACTTCCTACCTCGCTATTCGAGCACTTCCATAAAGATTTCATTTTCATTATATGATTTTTGTTCGAATTCGTTAGGCGGTTGCAATCAAATGCCATTTCTGAGTGTCTATGCTTACGGTAGAGATGATTATGACGGCTATGGTGGTTATAGTGGTGGCAGTAGTGGTTGAGAAGCTAGGAGCCGAATTAATCACGAAGATTATTATTACCATGGTGATGCAGAGTCTTTTAATTTATTTTTTTCCTGATGTGTTTTGCGTTTTTTCAACATTGTAAGATCAAGGAGATGGAAGTCATCGTCGTGCATTGTGCTATCATAATTTTGTTTGCGATTTATTCTCATTCTTCTTCTTCTTATCCGCTTTCTTCTCCTTCTTCTTCTCCTTCTTTTCTTCTTCTCCTTTTCTTTCTACTTCTTCCTCCTTTTTTCTTCTTCTTCCTCGTCTTCTTCTTTATTTTGAACAGATCTACCGTCATATTTGATTTTCTGTAAGATTGGCGTGATATTCCTCAAAATGCGCCCAATCACTGCACATACGCCTTGTTCTGTGCAATTATAAGCACTTGTTGTATTATGTCATTTAATTTGTCCTACAACGTTAGGCGGCTGCATCAAATAGCATTTGTAATGTTTGATCATTATGATGGAGCTATGATGAAGATGATTGTGACGGCAGATGTGGTTGCACTGGTGGTTGTGGTGGCTAAGCTAAAAGGGAGGCAAATTAATCATCTGGAATAGGATTACTATCATGCCCATGGTGATGCGGAAGATGGGGAAACGAACTTCTTTCTTTAAACATTCCTCGTTTATCGAAATGTCGCTTATCCGATATTTCAAAATATATATACATTGTACATGTATAATATGTGCGTGTCTTTGTGTGCGTGTTTACGTGTCTCTTCTTTTAAGAATTTAAGCTACAGAATTGCTTTCAGTATATTATTTTATGGAATTATCCATTATGTATTTATTGATTATTATGATTAGAAAATAGACAGATCAATATAAAAGATCACATTGGGGCAACAAATGCAAGATATATTTTCTTCTAAAGAATATTGATAATCAATTAAAACGGTATTCTCATTTATTTAAATTAAAAGGTTTTTATACTTCGAGGGAATAACTTGGATGTTGTTTTCTTTGTTTCTTCTGTCTTTCTAATAAGTCTCTCTTTCTTTCTTTCTTATTCTTTCGTTTTCTGCCTCTTCTTTTTCTCTCTCCTTCTTTTTTCTTCTCTATTTGTCTTTCTCTCTCTCTCTCTCTCTCTCTCCTATAATTTTTTTTCCTTTTCTCTCTCTCTCTCTCTCTCTGTTTCTACGTTGGTCAGATTTCTTCATTTTTGTGACGGTTTCTTTTTTAATCCACCCTTCCCTCCTCTTTCCCTTCAACACCCTTCTTCCTTTATCATTATCTACCGTCACCTCATACAGAAACATGCTCCCTTTAACATGTTTACCGTTAGTATGCACAACGTGTAAAGCCGCGCTAAATGCGCTAAATACGTCACATCACACACGAGCGGGCATGTGAACTTATTTCCCGTCATGCACCACATATGGCGGAGACATGTAGGTCACCGCTTCCAATTACGGGCCCCTGGGAAGTGGCATTTCATCCGAATGGACTTAAGACGAAATCCACTTTTCCCGCCATTGTGAAAGTATTTTTCACGCCATTGTGAAAGGACTCGTAAAGAGCATTTTTTCGGAAGACATCCATTCTTAAATACATTCAAATGGGGGTAATTTCAAGGAAACTAAAGGTGAAACTGGTTGTTTTCTTTGAATGGATAGATGTCGTTCTAGAATCAATGGGGTTTACTAACCTCTTTATCTTATTTGTATTTAAACAAATATATATATATATATATATATATATATATATATATATATATATGAGCGTTTAATTATGCAAATGAACTAGTAGCTATCCAGAAAATACGATACTTACTTTTTTGTAAAAAAGCACAAGAGACTGGTACAAGAGGTGGAAGATCTAATAGGTTATATAGCGGCATAGATCATGACACTAAGTATTCTAAAAATCGGAATCAGTATGAAATATGTGCGCTACAATAAATACTGTGATTATACACTTGTTGTGCTGTTAAATGATGTTTGTTTACACATTAATTTCGACTTGTTTATTAGATCTCAAATACAAAGGGTTTTCTGCCCTACTTATTGTTTACCTTGTGAATTGAACAGTTCTTACTGTCATTGTGTGCTGAAATACGTCTCTACAGACAACTATGTTATCTACAAACAGTACAATGCTTAATCTTAAACCAAGTTTACTGCCAATTCAATGAGAACCACATGCTTTCTAAAATCATACTGTGCTGAGTAGAGTTACGCCATAGATATGTCACATTCAGAATATCGATTGTTACAATTTTTTTCACCCCTTTACTTTTTTTGGAAATACTTGTGAAATTCATCATGCAAAGTGCAAGTGCCGAAGGAGAAAACTGCAAATCTAAGACAATGTTCCCTTTTCACAAAAATATCCCCCATCACTTAGCAGCAAAAGAACATGAACCAATTACTGTAAAATCAACAGGCAAAATATTATTAGTATCGGATATTACAAGTTCATCAGTTTGTAAAATGTTATTATTTATTCTTATGTATTTGTTTATGTTGATGACAATGAATAATATATACGTTCAAAACATTAGCTAGTCGTTTAAAATCATCGCTCAACATTTTGAGTCTTCCGTCTTTCTCTGATATTAAATAAATTACATAAATTAAAATGCAGCGCATTCATAATCATATAATGCATTATCTAGCTTTAAAAAGTTGTTTACGTGTCCTCTATTTTCAACGGATGCAATATAGGGACAGAAATGAGGATGGGGGTGGGGCACAACCACAGTTCCTTTAAAAAAACATGTGGCATATCTTCAGTCCACAAAATAAAGAAATGTGCCCTACTTTTCTTTGGCAATATGCCACCTTCATATTATAAACATAAATAGGAGCCTGAAAAGATAATAACATTCTTGGCTAGATTATTTTTTTTCCGGAACTGTGCCTCAACCCCCCCCCCACACTTTTTTGTTTTACAGAACCCTGGATACGCCCCGACACTGGTGAACATAACATTGTTAGATTTCCAGTCACTGTTCATGGCCTTTACCATTATCAATTTGATCGCTGAGAGCTTGAACCAAATTGACAGCGAATCGTTTTCTGAAGAAATTTCATTCCCTCGAGAATTTAAATGTCGCCGATTCACCAATTGAGGAAAATGTTACCGGCGTCTTTTTGATAAATGGTGAAAATCAGTCTTCATGAAAATATTGAGACCAACGTAACCATAAATTATTTCTATCAAGTTGTGAAAATGTAGGTCATTTTAATAAAATAAACACGTACGAGTATTCAAGTCGAGTGGGAGAAATCAATCCCAATGACACGGATGACATCCATTCACAAATATATAAATATATTGACGTAACAGAGGCATTTCGTAATGCCATTCCTTCATAAACGGACAAAACAGTGTTGTTATAAATTCGACAACTACTTTGACGTATCTATCCACTGATATGACATTCAAAACAATATTTCATATGTTCGTTTTCTGATTTGAGTTTGTCAACATCTTTTGTGATACGTTTATTCTGTGATTTGAAATATCAACGACTGTGGAACATGAAAATATGTGGTGTACAATTTGGAAACAAATAAAAGAGGTGGAGTTTATATACGTTAACATAATATATTATCCTGTGTGAAGTGTATTTTGAAAAAACTTTCTCAAAGAAGTCAATAACTAAGGAAAGATCTTGAAGTAAGATTCTCTCATTCAATATATCATGTATACGTTAATAATGCTCATTTAAAGTCAATTCGATATTGCCGCTGTCATGTCTACTGCATAATAAAAGTCTAAATACAGACTGATTTTGTGTCGATATTTCAGCTTTTGTCAAATATAAATTGAAAAGGGGCAGAAAAGGAACAGTGCTAGCAACAAAGTCTCATTAATCTCGTCTTTAGGTAATGAGAAAATGGTAATAAGGGCTTATCAAGAAACGGAATCGTCGGAACGTGAGTCTGCCACTTTCAATAGATAGTGATGTATTGATTAGTTGCGTGATTGAGCATGTGTGTGAAAGAGAGCGAGAGAGAGAGAAAGAGATGGAGAGAGAGAAAGGGGGAGACAGACAGACGAAAGAAAGAGAGCTTTTCTGTGCGCCATTAATTTTGTGTCCTTAATCTTATTCAGATCGCTCCAGGCAGGGATTTGTACAGGTATCACACATTTGTATTTATAATAGCATTTTTAATGTAAATTGGAAGGCGGTTTGAAGAAGAAGTGTGTATATCAACGGGAAAAGTATTAAAGTCCTAAACTCGTAATACACTTCGCATCTGTATGCTAATTACATGTTTATTTTAGACATCTATAATCCGAGACAGATACGTGAAAGAACTCATTCGTCCCTTTTTGTTCTTCTTTTCTTTTGTATGGAAGCACCCAGGTACAATAGAGCTGGATTAGCACAAAGTATAATAGTGGTATAAGATTTAAACATTCCATTTGCATGTATATTGATACAGCCTCCAGAGTAATCTACACTATGAACATGACTGACAAAGAAAGCGGACAAAATATACAGTTCCTTAGGTAGACAAAGGAACATCTCTTCACTGCTATTATGTAAACATGTGTAGAACAGGTGTCACTTGCATATTCACCTTTGTACACAATAGCAGTGAAGGGATGTTCCTTTGTCTACCTGAGGAACTGTATATTTTGTCCGCTTTCTTTGTCTGTCATATTCATAGTGTTATCTTGTTACGTTTGACGAATTATAATTTTCATTTGAAGAAAGGCCGTGTAGAAGAATCAGAAGACAGGTTTATCCGCATGAAATGTCAAAACTTACATCGGAGATATCAAACGGAAATATTAATGTGTTTTTTTAGCTGATAATGACATCGCAAATACAAAATAATCCATCTTGTTTCGTTTGATAATTTGTATTTTCTTTTGAAGAAAGGCCGTGTAGAAGAATCAAAAGACATGTTTATCCGTATGAAATTTCAAAACTTACATCGGAGATATCAAACGGAAATATTAATGTGTTTTTTTAGCTGATAATGACAACACAAATCCAAAGTAACCCATCTTGTTTCGTTCGCTAATTTGTATTTTCATTTGAAGAAAGGCCCTGTAGAAGAATCAAAAGACATGTTTATCCGTATGAAATTTCAAAACTTACATCGGAGATATCAAACGGAAATATTGATGTGTTTTTTAGCTGATAATGACAACACAAATCCAAAGTAATATATATTGTTTCGTTCGCTAATTTGTATTTTCATTTGAAGAAAGGCCGTGTAAAAGAACTAAAAGACATGTTTATCCGTATGATATATCAAAACCTACATCTGAGATATCAAATGGAAATATGAATGTAATTTTTCAGCTGATAATGGTGAACACTGAATATTAGCAAGAACCACTGTATTTATCATCTTCATATCTGTCTGATTATGCACGTGTTCTATAATTAGGGACAATTCACGAATATCAAATGAGTGAATTGCTATTTCTTTTGTTTAAATTTATATGTGCTTCAAGCCATAACACAAAATTGTATAATGGACCTTGTCTGCCAGCATTGACAGAAAGCCAATAATGATAATGTTCTTGTCATTGACTATTTTGTCACTCGTGAAAACGTGCTTTTGAGGTGCAAAACTGTAAGCCTTCCTGAGAATTGCAGGCTGCCATTGGCTATCATATATCACTGGGAAGAGGAGAAGGGCGAAGTTTTGTCCTTTTTATAGGAATATTTTTTTTCCACCAATTATTGATGGATTTAGTAGGGAGTAGGTGAGGGAGGGCCGCTCTCCCCCCCCCCCCCACCCCCATTCCCAACGTGTAAAACCCAAAACAAAAACTGCCTCCAGTACACAAATCCGGACTTGTGCCCCCTTCCTCCTTTGTGATGACGAATTTTTTCTTTACTCAATAGTAAATTTCTGGAATATTGTGCCCCCCCCCCCATCCTTAAAAAGATCCAGGGTCCGCCCCTATTTCAAGTCGATGGAATGCGCGCCACGGGAAACATAAAAATAGTCCGAAAGAGACTTTAACAATGCGGAAGACAGCAGAACAGTGATATCGCGTTCTCTGCAAGCCGCCGCGCCGCCGGTATGAATGGAGAAATGCCATTGTCTACGTCACGGACGAGAAGTAATATTAGAAGAGAGAGGGAGGGATGATTCGTCCCCACCGTGCACTGATCTCATCAAAAATGTATACATCTATCTTCTTCACTCTATCTCACTTTTTCTACCTGTGTCTCTCCCACTGTCTGCCTCTATCCCTCCCCCGTTTCTATTTCCTTTATTTTTCTATTCTATCTTACACTCATTCCTCTTCCATACCCATTTTTTGTCTATCTGTCACTCTTTATCTCTCTTTCGTTCTCTCTCTCTCTCTCTCTCTCTCTCTGCCCCCTCTCTCTATGTGTACGCATCAATTCACCCCTCTCTTATACTCATTCATATCTCTCTTCTATCTTTCGCCCTCCACTCTGTCTTTCCCAAAATATTATTCTCCCTGTCTCTCTCTCTCTCTGTCTATCGCTACCTGTGTATGTGTTTGTGTGTGTGTGTGTGTGTATGTCTGTATCTGTATGTCTCTCCCTCTCCCCCTCTCTCTCTCTCTCTCTCTCTCTCTCTCTCTCTCTCTCTCTCTCTCTTCTCTCTGCCTCTCCCTATCTCTCTTAACCCACATCTCTATCTCTTTCATTCTTGTCCGCGCTATGATTGCGGCTCCATGTCATTTGCTGCTAAAACTGGAAAACTGAAGGCAAAAGCGAATTGGTAGATGAAAGCATTTCAATTGGATTAAGTGGGCGAGTGCATAATATACGCCTTGGTGGCTGATTGCTTACAATGATGAGTCCATCAGATACATCCTGGAAATCATTAAATTAGAACAAACTGATATAAAATGTATGAGTGATGCGGCATTCCTTTTTCAAAAATAATTGCCTTAATTTTTTTTAACCAAATGTTGAGAGAGCCACAACAAAGCCATTATCATTATTATTCATGAATTTTCTAATACCGTAAAGGTGAAGTCCCCTTGTAATGTATTGAAAGCCATTTGGTTATTATTCAACCCAATCAAACAGGTCAATCTTGTCAGATGAAGTCGGTTTGTCTGATTAGATCCATAAAGGTATTTTTATATGTTGTAAAGTAATCAAGTTGATGCTCAACCGGCTAATAAAAGATTGAATATTTTATACTACTCTGTACAAGTGCATCGTCAAAAAACTTAAATTGCATAATGTGTGATGATATAAATTTCATGTTACTTTGATGACACTTACATTACGGAAATTATTATACATCAATAAAATAAAACAATCTATTTCGCTACTAAAAGCGAATGAAATAATTATGCAATCAATTAATAATGAAAACAATCTTTTGTAAGACCTACAATTTAACTTTTAAGCAATTAACCTTGTTATAAGTCTAACGACCGTTTCTATGTGTTGATCAGCGATAAAATAATGTACCATTTTCGTATGATGTGTTGTAGGTTTACTGAACAATCGAAGCTAAAGTGCCTTTAGCAATCTTGAATCTTTATATATGTTCTATTACGTTTGTATTCGGCCTCCTTTCTCTACTTTGAAGTAGACAATAATGAGAAGAACACTTACTATCGACCCTTACAAGCAGAAGAGTAGGTCAAGTACGTGTATGTCAAAACGGGGTATCAGTATTTGAATTTATCTGGCTCCACAAAACAGTCTTTGCTTAGCTGATAATATCAATGTCTTCCAGTCTTCTACTTGAACATAAAAAACGATTTGTTCTGTTGTCTATTGGTGATCTCTCTCTTGGGCGTTGTAAACAAAAGGAATGAAAGGAGTCCGACCGAATTTATTGTAGCGAACGTTTCCCTGGCTTTATTTGACGAATATCTGATGAACAAATGAATACTTTACGATGCAATTCTCTGATTGAACAATATTGTTTTCTCCCGCGGCGGCTGACATATTCGCAAAAGTAGGTCAACTGCTTGTTAGGTTCATAAGGTGAATAATGAAAAGACATTTTGTTTCTATTTTCGAAGTCGAACAAGATTTGAAATTGTTGAAGGGTCATGTTCATAGGCCTACTTCTTTTTCTTCTCATTTACCTTCTTCGTCTTCTTCTTCTTCTTCTTCTTCTTCTTCTTCTTCTTCTTCTCGTTCTTCTTTTTTCTCTATTTTTCGCCATTTGGTGAGATGATACACACTGCTGCCAATAGAGTTGGGATTGTTTTTTTTTTGTATAGCTTTTATCATGACATGACTGCGACACTATAATCATTATTATATAAGTATAGTTTATATCTTCTCGAAACTCGATGGAGCAACCTTTCTTGATCAATCTCTATTAATCATTATAATTATGTTAAGATACAAACTAGATTACCAGAATAATTTCAAGAACAGAGGTGAGAAAGGCTTATTCCGATTCCAAGGGCAAAAGTGTACGTTGGGGACTTTTAGATGTACACGTCGACATAGTGGACTGCTACATGTGACGTCCTTTTAAGACACTGTGACTCCCTTGATAAAGGACGTCACACGTACATGTAGCAGTCCACTACAGTTGTATGTCAACTTGCACATCCAAAAGTCCCTATTTACTCGGGTCAACGACCGTCGGTAAATGACTTAAAAGGTCGAAAATGACCTTGATAGATTTTGTAGAAAATCAAATCAACCGTCTTCACAGACGAATTGATCATTCAAAACTAATTTCATTGGACTTCCTGTCCCAAAGTCCACCATCCATGCTGCCCTAATGTCCACATAAATGAACCCCTGGGAGCTGAAACTTCGGGGTGCCTCGATATTCTTGTCACGTTTTTCGCTCGATCTCTCCCTCTCACGGGCGGGGAAAACGATCCAGGTAATTCGGTACAAATGATGAGAGGTTCCCATTGCCCCCCCCCTCCCTCTTTCTCTCTTTCTCTCCCACACACTCACATCCTCTCCCCGCACGCGCACGCACATATACGCACACCCTCATTCCCAACCCGCACACGTACACATCCACACATTTTCGTCAGCTCGTGTTGAAATGTTGTTTTAACATTTATTTTGTAATGAAACGTGCAAATGCAGACTTCATTTCATGTTCCAGTTGAACAATTTGTCTTCTCATTGCTTATCGTGAAGAATGTGCGATGGAATATGCACGTCTTGCTGTCGCTATTTTTGTTGTTTTCTGTTCTGGCTCGAAAATGTAACTATAAGGACTGAGGATTAGAAGGATCCACATGGAAAGAAATAGGCTCAATCTTACTGACGACTATTCTGCCCACAGAAATGTTCCTTTTTTATAGTGTTGTTTAAAAAAAAATTATATATAACTTAGATAAGTCAAGGCATGTCCCTTTTTTGTTACGGAAATGGACGCCTGAATTATGAATCGAACGTGTCCCCGTGGCTTTGAACATAATTCTTTCAATGAATGTTACAACCAGACTGAAAGAGAATCGAATTTCAGCCATTATTCAACTCGAGGTCAGGTATGCGACTACTTGCATGATGGACTGAAAAATTATGAATAAAAGAAAAAGTAGAAAATGTGAAGAAAAAAATAATAATGGGTTTAACGTGGCGACGTGCGTCTTTCGTACGAATGTTTCAAGCAAAAATGGAAGCTGCGGACACAAGGTTGCTTGCTGGTTAAGTATTGAAGCTGAAAGCCGTGCCATTAGGGAATTTCCTGCTTTGTGAGAATAGGTCGATGACTGTGGCGTAACACGGGTCCAGACTTTTGGGGGTACACTGAATTATGAGTGGGGGATCAGTTTTACTAGGTTAATTCAAATCAATTTAATACATTTTGGCATCATAAACAAGTCAAGTAAGAATCATCAATACAGAATGCATGATGAGAATGGGAATTAAAAAGTCCACATATAGACGAAGGATGCTTTAGGGGTACTACCATCCTCCTTCTTTGTTTTTGTTTCTTCTTCTCTATCTGTGTCCCAATTGTTTCCCCTTTCTCCCTGTCACTTCCCATCTTCATCTATTCGATGGGGAGGGGGAGGTGACATATGGCCCATGACCCCCCCCCCCCCTCCCCCTGTAGCTACTCAACTGGTCGGTGGTATGTGCAAATGGATTAACAATGTGGCAATGGTAAAGAAAAAGTAAAGCTAATGTTATTATCTAAAAGTAAATGGCGAGTTTTAATGCTCATGGTGTATGTCCTCCCATGAGCTTTCAGATTGAAGGCTATGAAAGCGCATTAAAATTATCTCTGAGGGGGAAAGGTAAACCTCGAGATATTTGACACGTTGTGTAAACAAAAAAGAAGACTTGAATCAAATACAAATATCAACTTTTCTGAAATATAATTGACGACTATTTAGACCCACGTCATATATTTTATGGTTAGAAATGATAAGAAAATAAACACCAACATAGATTGTGGGTTAAAGAGAGGATGGGGTGACGGAATCTAAGGACAATGGATGTTAGCCTAAAGAGATGCAATCATGGATAATGGATGCAAGGAAATGAACTAGGAGATGAACTAGAAGATGTTTTCGAGCCCGAGGCGTTATTGAAATACACCTTTGTGACCCTTTTCACTTTGTGTCAGCGATCTTGACAAACCTTTGTAGGAAGAAAACGGAGACGATAGATGGGAAGAGTCGGAAATGGGGAACGATGATGCGCATTTATGCCGATGGTATATTTATGACGGGAAGCCACAGTTGACTCGCATGCCTATTTACACAAAAGCACCCGGTCTACACTTACATCATCATTCATCGTAGACAATTGGTATTTTTATGCAAGCTCGGAGTTTGATATATCTTATACGTTAAAGTATTAGGCTTCTAAATTAAAGGGATATTTGAGTTCTTTTGCAGAAAGCGCTACACAAATTTTTTTTTTTTGAGATAATGGAAAACTGAGTGTTAAATTTGAAAGAACAAAACATTTAAACCACAAAATCGGTTTAGAGATGGCTGAAATGTCCATAAATATAACGATTTATAATACTTGTGTACCACCACAAATATTAGATCATTTGAAAAAAAAACCGTTGTAAAAACGAAATAGCGCCTTTTACGTCGTATTTCAGCCAATACTGATGTTGGCTTTTTTGTTGGCAATTTCGTGTTGGTTATCTTATGCACAACCAGCCGGCCAATATATTGTTATTTTTAATTAAATAATGAATTAACGGTCACCATATTTTTATGAAAGTGGAGCTGAATTGGTATGATCGTATTGGCTAAATTTCACACATTCATAGCAATCACCTTCATAGCAATTTTAGGTTCTAAAAGGGCACTAGAAATGTCATAGATAAGAATAAGAGCAATAACCATGCACTTTGAAGACATTTGCAGTCTGAAAACAGAACTCAACTATCCCTTTAATCACCCTGTGCCGAATTGTTATTATCATGGGATAGATACATCAAGATCTTCAGCGTTTTTTAACAATTTCCAGTGCTAGATTCATCTATAAAACTGGTGTTAAAAGGGATGTAATTGAGCTAATAAAGACTGGAAAGGAATAATTTTGCAAAACCATTGTGTTGCATATTAAATGCAATCATTTCGTCAAATATTGGTAGCTATACTTATTTGCACAATTGAGCGTGTGGCAAACGTACAGCCGTGCAAAAGGGCGAAGAAAATAGCCAAAGTGCTAGAGGAAAAGTTGAGTTCTTGGAAAGAAGAAAAATAACGCGTGAGCTTTTCCAGTCTTTGTACATTGGTTGCAAAGAATACTTGTAGAAATTCCCCCTGAAAGGGATTACTATTCCCAATACCAAGGGACGTCTGATCTTAGTATCAATGCTCTTCCTCCTGCGGGCCCTGCAGTTTACATGTATATCATTACGTTTTCACCTGGACAGAGAATGACAAAATATGGATGTATGTTTTGGTAAACAAAGACGTTAAAGCCCGGCTAGGATTCGAACGTTCAACCCTTGTATTGAGGGTCAGGTAAATAAACCACTAAACCACGATCATACTTCCACCTATTCATACGCTCTTCACATGACCTCATTTTCTTAAAAAAACAGAGATAATTTAATTGGTTTGAATCAAACACTTGTGTGTAGTCCCATTCACACATTTTTGTGTTCAGAACGATAATTAGCAAGGTTTAGTATATTTCTTTCCTTGCTAATCCTTCGGAAACCTTCGAGTACAGTCCTTAAGGCAACATTATTTACCTGTCCTAATTGGCTTCCAGACAGATTATTTCTAAATGCAATCAACTGACCAGTAGTCAACTCTATTTTGATGTCCCCCTATAAATGTATCGGGGGCATACATGTAGAATCTGCAGCTGCTTTTTAAACTTTAATCTAAAAAAATGATTGCAAATGATTGCAAAATCAATTGTGTCTTCCGTCTTTATATCCTAAAGGGGAACGATTCAAGGAAGTGCATTTTTAAATGTCAACTTGTACAATGCAAACTATAAGACTATTTTAGCATGTGGAAATATGGAAACCGATTGTCATTATACACGTGTTGTTTTTCTCGCTCCGTTAGCAATTATACCTTAAAATGTACCGATGAAATGCATTCAAATGTCGCCTTAGCATGTTCCAGACTATAATATTTTGCTCACTAATTAGGTGTATATTGTCTATGCCGAAACACAGTATTGTAGTTAGTGTTTGTAAACATTAATCTGTAATTAATTTGTGTAGCCAATACAACAATTCAAATTAATGTACAAATCATGAAATATGTGTTTAGTCTTTTTGTTGTTGCTGTTTTTTATTTTCGGAAGTACTGTTCCTTTTTCTAGTGATATAATATTAGATTTCTGATTTAATCGAACGATAATACTCAAAACAATTAGACGAAATAATAAAAAGTAAAGCGAAATAAAACTATAAAGGGGGGGGGGGGGGCAACAAAGAATATTAAAAAGCTTACACGTAAATTATATTAATACATAGGGGAAGAATAAAAGGATAGATAACAGAGCGATGCGAATGCAAATACATTGGAAAATATGGGGTATGATAACAAAATAATAATATATGAGATTTGTGAGGCGCCGAATCCACTTGAAATCAAATTGCTCAAGGGGCACCGTGAAGCAAAAACAAAAAAAGAGATCACATAAAACATTTGTATTATAAACAAATGAACAGAAGTAAGACAGAACGTACAAAAGGAGAGAACGGAATGACAGAATGATATCAACGAATCACAGGTTGAGACATTGAGAGGAGAGAGAAAAAGCCGGCTGGAATCAAGGAAAAAAACAGATGGATGGAGCGAGGAATAAAATCAACATTTAGGGCATACAGTTTTGACGGATTGCCGAAATCGTTCATCGTCAAATGACATCATTTCGCAGAGTATTCTCGATATTTTCGGAACAAATATGAATTGGGCTGTCAGAGTTTGTGACATCCGCACAATCAAGGATGTTGCAACGGGTATAGATCATATTATGCTTGTCAAAGACAGCTTGATTGCCGTTCGGTCTCACGCCGCACGTGGGTTTTTCTTCATCGTTATGTGCTAACCTCGGTATTTCCATAGACAAATTATGGTAACCAGAACAAAATGGAATCAGAAACACCAAAACAAGCTTTTTAGTATTTTTCGAATTTTCTTTCAGATGAAGTGAGATCTGGTGGTATAAAATTATCATAATTAGATTATTTATCACAATCGTGTTTCATTCTGCTTCATTTTCCATCCATTTCCTTCTTTATACGCTTTTTCTTCCGCAATTTTCTTTACTTAATACACGTAAACAGTCATCCACTTCTCTACACGTCTATCCTTGTAAGCATAATAGAGAGAGAGAGAGAGAGAGAGAGAGAACGAGAGAGAGAGAGAGAGAGAGAGAGACAGAGAGAGAGAGAACGATAATATTTTTACAGAGAGAAAAAAAATCGTGTGAGTTTTTATCTGAGGGTGCATGCGTGTGCGTGCGCGTGCGTGTGTGTGTGTGTGTGTGTGTGTGTGTAAACGAGAGAGAGAGAGAGAGAGAGAGAGAGAGAGAGAGAGAGAGAGAGAGTACTGTATCGAGGTGGAGAAATAGCGGGAGATACATTCAATTATGCCTGAGAAAAGAGAGATGGGTAGAAAGAATTATTGCTAGATAGATTGATAGAGGCAGAGAGAGAGAGAGAGAGAGAGAGAGAGAGGGAGAGAGAGAGAGAGAGAGAGAGAGAGAGAGAGAGAGAGAGAGAGTACTGTATCGAGGTGGAGAAATAGCGGGAGATACATTCAATTATGCCTGAGAAAAGAGAGATGGGTAGAAAGAACGATTGCTAGGTAGATTGATAGAGGCAGAGAGAGAGAGAGAGAGAGAGAGGGAGAGAGAGAGAGAGAGAGAGAGAGAGAGAGAGAGAGAGTACTGTATCGAGGTGGAGAAATAGCGGGAGATACATTCAATTATGCCTGAGAAAAGAGAGATGGGTAGAAAGAACGATTGCTAGGTAGATTGATAGAGGCAGAGAGAGAGATAGAGAGAGAGAGAGGGAGAGAGAGAGAGAGAGAGAGAGAGAGAGAGAGAGACAAACATAATTAAGGGAAATGAGAAGGGGAGATTGGAAGAGTAATGTTGCACAGAAGAGAAAGAAATATTGTTCAAACTTGGATACTTGTTTTTGTTCTTAACATCATGCATGATTTTCAAAGTATTAATAATACCTCGTCGTGAGGATAACATTTAATAATCTAAAATGGTGTAGTGCCTGGATAGCTATCTATAGGTTAAATATAGTAGTTCAAATAGCTTGATTGATATTTGCTTGCATGGATACAGATGTATTACATGCGACAAGGGGGTACTTCTTACATATGGAGGGAAAATGTTAAAGATTTGTTACATATGTTTTTGAAAGAGTATATCTTTTGTACAGACGTAGAAGAAGGATGTTATTCTGAATATATGTCAATCTTTTGACACGACACTTCTTATATGAAAGGCACATAAGACATGACCTGATTTTCAAAGCGCAGATGTGCCTATTATTAACCTTAATTCCATTTTTCTTTAAATGTATAGACCAGTTCTGGAACCCCCCCCCCCCCTCTCAAAAATGAAATGGCAGCTCTTATATTACCAATCAAGTAAAAGAATATGTTTTGACTAAAAAAGACGTGATGATACAAATTTTTCCGGGAAACCGCCTACTAATTGATATGTTTTGTAAATTATCATTTCGATCTGGCCTGGATAGATATTGCGAATGCACTTCAACATTGAACATTTGGGCATATATTTCTGCTTCTTTGCGAAAAAAGGTTGAAGTATTGCCATCTAAACTTCAGTCTGAAGGCAATATTTAAACAATATTGAATGGATATTTTGCACCCGAAACCCTTGAACCGAAATGTTACCACTACCGGTCTATACCTTTAAAAGCGGATGGATTTATTCGGTCACACAGGTGGTTATCGGTGTAGTGTGAGACAAGCCATTATGGGGTACACTTGTGTCGGCGAGGGGGGGGGGGGGGGTGCCAGCGGTCTAATTTATTCAAAATTATATGACCGTTCATACGGGGTACTGGAAGGGTCGTATTGCCGTCTTTTCACGTCACTCATGTCGCTTTCTCTCGCACTGCCAGACACTTCCAACCCTTCTCCAAGCAAAGAGGGGAGGGGGTTCCCTTGTACACCCGTAGCTACGCCACTGGTTAGCATCATGAAATAGAGTCATCGAATCTTTGAATCAATGATTGCAATGTGTTAGTTGAATGCGCGAGTGATTTGATAATATTTTCAGCATGCCTTCACTTGCTATAATGTTGTCAGTGGCGGGTGTCACATGCCATGCGTATTACACGCTCCATATCATTTTATGCACAGGATGATTCATGGGAGTGTGTCGCTGCTAAAAAGCAAATTGATGTAATTTCCACGGACGATCAATATCAACAGGCGTACTGGCCTAGTGGTCTAAAGCAGTTTATCTATAGAACCGCGAGGTCCCTGGTTCTATACTCTGATGCCCTTTTAGAGACCAATCGTCTGATATTTTCCTCAGCCTAGGCAATACAGAACTGGGTACCCTGAACAGATATAGAGAGAAAGAGTGAGTGAGAGAGAGAGGCAGAGAGAGAGAGAGAGGGGGGGGGTGAGATAAACTAATCAATACGGTAAAGTAACGTGTGCTACGTAAGTATTTATACCTCAGCGTTTTCGGGGCGTTACCAAATGCTGTAATTATGTCACAAATTACTAAACATATATTTGATAAATCGTTGCGAATTGTTTCGCTGCGTTACAGGTTCTGTATTATATCACAAATTCCTCTTTTTTGTTCAATATACGAACGGTTTCGAGCTAGTTCATGTAATATACGAACCTCTGTTAATATGTCAAGATAAAGTCTAACAACTATTTACGCACATTTGTTTTCCAGTACTGTTGAATGCAGGGGCGTACGCAGGGGGGGGGTTAGGGGTTCAAACCCCCCCCCTTTGGTATTTTTATGTGTGTAAACCCCCCTAAAAAAACCTAAAACCCCCCCCCCCCCCTTTGGATTTTTTTTTTTTTTTTCAATTAAAAAAAAAAAAAAAAAAAAAAAATGCCCACGGCTAACCTAAAAAAGGTGACCTTACCCCCCCCCCCCAAGGAAGAAAAATGCCAAATTTTCAAATTTCGAGACCAAAAAAAAAAAAAAAAAAGTGTCCGCTTACACCCCCCCCCCCCCCCCCCCCCCCCCCCCCCCCCCCCCACTGAGCGACTTTTCGGCCGGCGCGATTTTAAATTTTTTGAGAGCAAAATATTTTGTGCCCGATTTTAAACCCCCCCCCCCCCCTTGAAAAAATCCTGCGTACGCCCCTGGTTGAATGTGTCAAAAGGCTGTCATTATAAAATCACGTCACTGTATATGCTTCGCACAATTTGGGTGACCGTTGTTGGGGCACTAAAAGGGAACGAGTCTAAATTTGAAATGATTGGGGCAAATATTTTTTAAATCGCATGAACCAAGGTAAAGAATACGGAATGTTCACAGAGAATTCGCTTGTATAAATACTAGAAAACCGTGTTTTATTTTCATGACTGTTTTTGTTGTTGCCCATGTTTGTCATGAATATGTGTAGCCATCGTCATAGTAGTTGGTCGTTTTTTTTTTTTTTTCTTTTAGATCTAATATTTCCGGGGTGCTAACGGTTTCAGTTTTGCTATTTTGAGGTATGATAATATCGGCTGGAGGACCAAATTACTTAAGCTGTCAAAAAATGTAGTTGTTGATGGTTTTTGAACAGTGATGATTTGAACATTCGTAAAGAAAACGGAAAGAATGAGTTGTTTTTGGAAATTGCATGTGGATGATACGAGATTCGGAGTGTTTGTAAAAGATGTGTATTGAGGAGGAGACGTCTGAAGGGAGGAAGACGGGGTGAATAATAATAATAATAATTATAAAAACGTTACTTATAAAGCGCTTACCACCAAAGTCTCTAAGCGCTATACACACAAAATTGACTGATATACAATTACATCTTAAACAAAACTAAAAATGCAAAGTGGGGATGGAGGTGAAACGAAGAGGAAGAGGGGGGGGGATGAAGAGAGTGAAAGGGGGAAATATGGAGGGAGAGTGAGAGAGTGAGTGAGTGAGATACAGAAAGGTGGGAGAGGGAGGGAGGGAGGGTAGAAAGTGGGAGCAGGGGGAGGAAAAAGTGAAAGAGGGAGAGAGAGAAAAGGAAATAGAAGGAAAAGCATGAGGAGGATAGAGGTATGGGGTGAGTGAGTGAGAGAGAGAGGGAGAGAGAGAGATAGAGGAAGAGAAAGAGGTCTCGGAGCAGGGAGATGGGGAAGGGAATATAAGAGGGCCGTACAGAGAGAGAGAGAGAGAGAGAGAGAGAGAGAGACATAGAGACAGAGAGAGGGGAGGTAGAGAACGGAAAGAGATAAATGATCAAAAAGCATTTTATAAAGAATATCAACATGATCAATATTAATATATTATCAAAAGACACTGAATAATAGTTTAGATTAGATCATCAACTCTGGTGTGATTGATTATTTTGATGAGTTAATGTTTTACGATCGATTATATCAAACTACCATTTTTGAAAATCTCATCTTTGAACAAATTTTTCGTCACGGGGTTTTCTCTAAACGATCATACAACTTCAAGGTCTATTGGTCGTTGCACCGTTTCAGTGCAAAATTTTCCTTTTAATCTTGTAAAAGGGTTGGATGAGAGGTAGACACGGCTAGTCCGGTCCATGCCGAATTGAATTATGTCGATAAAAGAGCGGCCAGAAGTAGTTTACGGAGGACGCTAAGAGGATGGGTATCTTCTTAAAAGTCCTCTCGACGAATTAATGTAAAGGATGTGATGAGGAATAGACGGTTGAAGGAGAAGCTGGGTACGAAGGATAGAGGAATAGAGTCTTAGGCTGAGGGTTCAGGGCCCAAAGGGCGTTCGCTCCGTATTAAAGTATATCAGTCAAAGCCCTTCTAGCTTTCAGCAGAACTCGTGAGAGGTAAAGAGAGAGAGAGAGGGGGGGGGGGGGGAGGGGAGGAGGGAGAGAGAAGCGAGAGAGAGAGAGAGATAGAGAGAGATAGATAGATAGAGAGAGAGAGAGAGAAAGAGAGAGAAGAGAGAGAGAGAGAGGGGGAGAGAGAGAGAGAGAGAGAGAGAGAGAGAGAAGAGATAGGCAGAGGGGGTGACAGCTAAATGATCGACGAATACAGGCCAACGATAAAAGATATAAATAGTAAACATCGAACAGGGGCTGTATGGTGTAAGGGGGAGCGGGAGAGAGGGATGTATACATGAATGAATAGATAGAGAAGGGGAACTGTGTGGAAAGAAAAAGATAGAGAGAAAGAGAGAGAAGGGGTGGAGGGGGATAAGGGAGTAATTACAGTTATAATTTTAACAAATTGGCGAAAACGGAGAACGTATAGTGAAACAAGTAGAATTCCTGGAAATCATGGAAAATGGCTCCACCCATCAATACTATGACTGATATTAAACAGAAGTGAGGAAACTTCATGGATAATATACATGTAATGTATGCATTCCATTCCAATACAAGATGGTTAACAATGAGAAGTCTATGGTTTAGAGAATAGTAAGACTTGAATATACTTGAGTATGTCAAGGAAGTCTGTTGTGCAGAGTTGTGGAGAGAAGATAAAGGATACCGACGAGGATTGGTAAGGAGGGAAGAAAGCATGAGAAGTAAGATTTATTCCTAGATTAGAATATGAGCGAGGTCCATTAGGACTTTAAAGTGCACAGTCCCACCGATGGAATTGAATATGGCTACCATATCATTAGAGTTATGCATGCCTTAGCGAACACATATACAGCCTTCGTTTAATACCAGTGGCAGTTTCTGACCAACGACTTATCCTTGAGTACATCTTTACCGGCGTGGCGCCTGACTTAAACATATTAAACGCGCATCTACTTATAATGCGACGTCAATCGTTGGAGGAAATAAACGAAAACACTTTATCATCTGATCATAATATCATTAATTCCCACCTCCCTCTAAATCTCGCGAGCAGGATTTAAATGTAATCAAATTTTTAGCACTTGCACGATAGAAGTTAATCTTAATTTGTATCTGGATAATCAGATAATGCAGAATGCGAGGTCGAATTTGAGTTTGGTAGCAAATTTTATATGACGCCATCCTATCAAAAAGAATCAGGAGTATGTATAGAATCAATCATTTTAAATAGATATAGATGTACCCTTGCTTTTTGTAGAAGCCGATAGGGAATATCAAAATAAACTGCAGCAAAGGTAAACATTCGCAATTGAATCCAGAACGATTGGGAAAATTGTATACTATCCACATCAAAGTGCAATGTTCGCAATCAATGTTTCCTCTGAAGAAAAGGTTGACGGACTAGTTATTACTACGTGACTCCCATAACCAAACCAATGTACTACAAATTGCCTCTCGTCCAAGATACATGTAGTTAAGGGGCGGTTTAAAGGGACGGCCGATCTTATTTTATTTATTTTTTAAATAATGATAATGTGTGCGCTTTCTCGTTCGTTTTTATGTTAGTTTGGAAGAATATCCTTTTAGAAATGTCTGCAAAAGATTTGTTTTCTAGTACCCTCAGTTCGAAATAAAAACGAAAATAGCTGTTTGTACCACAACTTTGTGCCACGTGCCTTTGTATTCCCATATTATGAATTCTATAAATTGAAAGTCAGTATCATTAATTTTGTTCAATTTAAAAATACGAGAACCCCATAATCACCCCATAAACCCATTCGTTAAACAATTTAACTAAAATTCGCAACAGCTTTTTAAAATAATTGCAACCAGACAGCTTCGTTTACAGTGTAAATCACAAGAGAGATACTTAATCTTTTCTCTAACATTCAGCACAAACAGAAGCACAATCAGAGAAAAGGAAATTGCACGACTGACTTGTCATTATACATTTGATTTCTGAAATTACCCCTCTTGCTGTGCAGCGGTAAATTGCAACATGAAATTGTCATTTGATGCGTCAATTTATATGCAAGATGTCTGCGCTGAGAAAGTATCCTTATTCATGAACATAGGGGACCAGGGTTGAAAATAGTTCGAGACGAGATTTAAAGGTACCTTGTAGGGCATCTTCAATGCATAATTGAATATAGATAAATGTCTTTCGACGGCATATATACATTCATAGTATATGTCGACTGCTTATCATTGTCCAGTATGAGAGCAATACATTTGTGTGCGAATAATATCTGAGGTTTCGGCAATTTGGGTTCAGAAATTTCTCATTGTAAATCCACGTATCATACGTAAAGGGATAATAGTATTTGTAAAATCACTTTTAGTATTCATGATAGTTATCGGATGGCCATAAGTGTTCATGTAGTATCGATCTAAAAAAAAAGAGAAAGTTTTGCAGCCTATTCATGCGCTGTGTTTGTTGAACACAAAATTCGAGCAAATGCAAATAAGTTTTACTTCAAATAAGATTCCATGCCCTTTTAGGCCTATATGAGGATAAAGTCCGTATGGACCGTCGATAATAAAATCATTTGATATATTCGATCGAAATATGAATTTTCAGAGATTTATTCTTTACCCTTGACTAACACTAAATTAAACTATGTCATGGTCAATGCAATCTTAATTCTAATGCGAAACGTTTGATTTAGAAAAAGAAGTATATATATTCATTAAAATTATGACCAAAATGAAAT
Organism: Strongylocentrotus purpuratus; assembly: GCF_000002235.5. Taxonomy (NCBI): domain Eukaryota; kingdom Metazoa; phylum Echinodermata; class Echinoidea; order Camarodonta; family Strongylocentrotidae; genus Strongylocentrotus; species Strongylocentrotus purpuratus. The sequence goes on along the minus strand of NW_022145604.1, from coordinate 4,881,673 downwards.
AATTGAGGCAGACTGAAAGGTCATAGGGCTTTGGCATCAAGGCATAATTGAATTATATTTCGTTCAAATGTACCTACAAATGAAAAACACATATAAGGAAAAATATGTCCTATTAGTCGTCAACATGCAGAATAGGAAATTAGGAAATTCATAATTAGATGAAATCATGTTGAAGTTTCATTTGTTAATGAATGTTGTCAACAACACAAAAAAAAAACCCTGTGAAATTCATTATTGGAGAGGATCATTTCGATGTTTGTTTTTTCTTCAAATAATAAAGTTTTTCATACTCGCCAACGACATGCGAAATAAGAAACTTAAAATTCACTATCAGATGTAATTATTTAGAACTTATAATGAAATTTGGTATACATAATTGTCAATAACATGCAAGAGACAGAAATTGAAAATCAGATTCTGATGCAATAAAAATTACAATGTCGTAATTTACACCATTTTTAATGGGGCAAGGAAGACCGTTTACCGCTTCCGACAAATTTTTAACAAAATATTAAAAAGGGGATATTGACGTTTCTTTCGTGATCTGTTTTAAATTCCTTGTTTGTTATTGTTTAACATAATGCTTGCGACTCGAAACAAGAGGAAACACAACTTGGATCAGGTATACGCACTTCCACTTAACCTACAAAAGCTTCAAATGTCTATAAAAGTCCTTGCGCAGTCATTTGTTATTAAAGTAGAGTACCTGTATATAGTTTCTTGTTTACCAAGTGGCGTCAGAAATTGAGACTTTATTTTTTGTATGTCACGAGATATTAGTAAATTAAACTCACTTAAACGAATGGAAGATACAGGAGTTCATGTCCAGAGTCCGTTTGAACATGAAAGTTTTCTCGAATGAATTTGATGGTATTCATTTTCATTAAGAGGTCTGCACAATACAAATGATATCTATTTGTCTATTGACTTGAACATCTAGTTTCCGCTGTATGGAGTTTATTCGGACAAAGACTTTTACTGGATGGCAGTCGCGGTTCTAGAATAATAGGGGGGGGGGGGCTTTGATGCTTTAAGCCTTTTGGGTTGGTGTGTTTGGGGGTTCTTTCATTTATGTTGTACATGATTGTGTCTCGCCTAGATGTATTTATGATGTACATGTAGATGCAATTTGGATGAGGGGGAGGTGGGGGGGGGGGGGGGAGTGGTGACTTGAACAAAAATGAGGGGTTGGGGGACTTGAGCCCCAAGCCCCTTCTAGAACCGCCGCTGCTAGGGATGGGATGACCGATTATTGCCGGAGTATTTTAAGGATTTTTAAAATATTCTTTTTCAAGGGAAATAGGTAAGTGATAAATTAACAAATTTAAAAATCTAACACTCGCAAAATGATTGATTATACATAGATTTGAGCTATATAGGCACATCTAGAAAATTCAACCATGAACCACATCCCAATGCCCGTCCCAGCTCCCCCGCCAACCACCTCCCCTACCATAAGAGGATACATTATTCTTTTATAGAACCGTCCCTGCGACAAGTGACATGCAGACGGGCTGAAATATGACCACATTACGGAAACATTTTGAGACAATGAAACCCGACAATCGATCTGGTTTGAAATATTTGTTGACAATGCTCCTGAAATAGTTTGTTACTTATGATTAGAATGTATGTCTGGTGACGAGGAGTTATGTGTCAGATACTAGCGTTTAAAACATTTAAAACAAATGTATTAATATCTTTTGACTTCGGAAGTCAATGAACCAAGCCAAGAAGTCAAAGCAAGGATGTACTTTCCGTTTGTTCTAAAATTCTCTATTTATTTCCTCAACTGTAAGAAAAAGGTGGGGTAAAGGATGACCATGGGGGATATTTGTTTCCGACCAACCGTTAGGCAATTCTGGCCTCTACTTGCCCACTTTCGGTGATGGTGGTTAGGTAAAACATTATCAAGTTGTCCAAAAGTTTTTCGGACACATAAACATTTCTATTGGCTTTTTTGTTTATTCCACACAAAAAAATCTTTCTTCATTACTATTATCAGTTTTTGTATAGAATGAGATATTCAGGTCGAAAAGTGTCTACTAGTTACTAGGAAAACTCTAAATAGAAAAACGGAATTTCTAATGCATGATGGTACACTATCTGCCTCGGCTTCCGGTGATTTCCTGTGGAGTAAAGCTACACTCCTGGCACCAGAAGGCGCCTTCGCTGATTCCACATTCACTATGCATTGTTTAGCCACGTATCTTGTTTGGTTTGTCCGTAATTGACCTCACGGCTAGCCCGATTCCTGTATTCATTAACGCGCACCTGCACAGCGAAAACCGATAATGCTATCGATTATATATTGATCGTGACAGATGGCAGTCCCTTGGCCCAAGACAAGAACACTATTATGGTACGGGAAGGTGACATCTATAGTGTATATAATGAAAATGATCGTTGCCACGGGCATAATCAAACCACGTCGAAGGGGACCTGGCCGACGACAACATTAAGTTCAGACCCGGTGCAGTGACTGGTCGATTACGTTGCACTTTTGATCATATTAATATATTCATGATACTTTTGATGAAGGATCAAATGTCATATGCTTTGATATTTGTACAGCCTCGTAGCTGTTTACCTCTTGGTATTAGGCTGTTGACACTTAGTTCTTGAACTCCTAAAGAGTTACCGACAAATTTTTAAAGTGTACTACCTTGATATGAAAAAAGGAGAAAAGTTCAAAGGTTGCTTCCAGCCTGTAAGATGAACTTTTAGAGTTCACTCAAGGTTTTTAAAAGTAAATTATGTTTCACTCCGGTGTTTTGTTTGAGCATTGTACAGGATATTCATGATAAGGTATCTCAAAAACGGAGGTCTTTAATGTATCCTTATCATCTAAATTAACTTTATATTGTACAACGACGATGACAGCATTCGGCATTAGCAGAAGATCGAGATAATTGTCAACGTAAACAAAATATTGACAGAAAAATTAAGATAAAAAGTGTTAAATTAATAGATAAAATGTGCTATTAAACTTTATATTCTTCGACTAAGAACTTTGTAATTTGCTATCCAATTTTACCCATTAACGGCATTTTCTCGTGATCTCTCCAGAGCCTATTGAGCCTATTGCCTTATCACGTTGAAATTGAACACCCTGAAGAGTTGCTACTGACCTAGTGCTACCTTCCCCTTGCTCTTATGGCTCTTGCAGCGACTTGAAGTCCTTTTTGTGTTATCTGCCAGGATAAACATATTGACTCGACAGAGACTTAGAAATAGACCGCCGCAAATTAGTGTGTATTTCCAGCAGCCCGACGCGGCGACATCTCTGCAATTGCGTGAACCCCAAAAGTCACAGCACTTGATGGTGATGATCAGAAAGTTTGCAGGTTCGCAGACAACAGTCCTCCTCGGGGAGAATCGCCGGCGCCGTATCGAAGCCAATACTCATCACTGACTGGCTTTAAACGCAGAACTGGAACGCGATAGTGGTTTCATTTGCATTCGGGGGACATGTGATATCACCTCTACGACCACTCACGTGATCTTGCACTAGTCTAAATCACCATCGTCTCTTGAGGAAACCCCACGATGTAGGCCAACTGGCTTGCTCCCCCCTAAGGCTGACCCAGATCGGCCATTTTGATTGTGTGCCGAGTTTGGAGGGGGTTTGTCAAGCTATCAAAAGGCTAATATACTCCTGGATCGGGTGACAGTCGAAACGGAACGCTTCGTTTCCTGGGGTTCCGATAAATGGAGATGTTTAAAAGCTTCAGCTTTTGGGGATGATATAGTTGAGACGGTGCGATGACTTTTAGACCTCTTGAAGGGGATATTTGTTCAGATGTACATCTCCATGAAATCAAATAAAACCTTCATCTTGTATTTGCACAGAATGTTGCCACGTTGGGTTAAGAGTCTGGGTTCGGGGCACAGACGCATAGCGAGGGCATAAAAAGGGTTATGATAAAGGTGAATTAGAAGAAGAAAAAGAAGAAGAAGAAGGAGATGATGAAGATGATACAGAAGCGTAAGAAGATTGAATTCTCTCTAATCAAGCTGTGGAAGGCATAGGTCCAGAACAGCTCACCCATGTACAGACGGCCTTACATATCCACACCAGCTAAACCTGTAACGCTGATCCTGGAATTCACCGCAGCCAAACCAAGGGTCGTCAAATCTGTAACATTTTGAGATGTCTGTGGTTTGCATTACCAGTAGCAGTGCAAAGGTATCACCACATCGATTTGATTTCATCAATATCTCCAATTGTATCGATTGGTGAAAACGATATTTCGACACATCGTCATAACAATGATACGGAATCCATGGCTTCTGTCAAATTCTAGATATATATATATATATATATATGATGCAGTAATCCACGTTTTTACAAGATAGGAAATATAAATTCGTGTATAGTGTACATGCATATTATGTGAATTGATACATAGACCAATAGCATTAAACTTGATTAGCATAAAGATAAAGTACAAACACGAATCGGCTCTATTATTGCTAAACATTGATACAATATGTACACATGATATTCCTCAACTGTTGAATTTGATAAAGTTCAAGTTATAATTCAGTTATTCACTGTTATAAGTTCAATAGAAAACACGACTTGCTTGCGTTTTCAAACGAAACTGATTTTAAGGAAAGTTCGTATACCATAGATATGCAATTTAAGTTTTCTCCTATAATTCAATGAAACGATCAAATCTGATTTCCATATTACTTTATCAAATGAACTAATGCAGGCGATAATGATACAGCTGCATAAATCCGTCGATATTTATCTGTCAGAACCAAAATCCCCTTTAAAATTAATACCCTCTGACACGGATAGCTAGAACAGCCATCAAACGTATAATTACCAATCATCTGCTTATCAAACTCAATTTAACGGTGACCATGACCATAACACACCTACGACACAACGCGTCAAATGTAATCCTCAATCAATTTAAACGTGAACTCCAGGCCTTGGACTTAGGAGTTGATTGGCATTGAAAACCGATATTTGACAAATTATCCGTAGATGAGTTCTTGATTATCTTTTATTTCGTTCAATTTGGAGCACAGTGGAAGGTAAACAACCTTTTTCGAAACATTTTATTTCTGATTTATGTCCTGAAAACGATCTGTATTTCTAGAAGAAAATAGTTTGTAGGACGATTTTTTAATTTAGGTACAAGGGTAATAAAACTCCGGTTCGAGATCCTTTGACCATGTTAATGATGATGAGCAAGGAAATTTTTTCCTTACGAAAATAAAATGATATGTACTATGACTTTCATCTATCAAAGTTTATTATTGGAGTTATATTTACTAGCATTTTCTTTTATCATATCCAGTTTTTAAAGATTTTTTAAATGATAAAAAACACCAATGAAATACCCCGATTCTCAATGAAAGTTTACTCATTTAACTTTTTCTTATGACAAGAGTGCGTCAATATTTAGAGGGCAGTCACAGCTTTGTGATTGTTTATTTGTATGGAAGCGGAACAATAAGAGAAACAGAATGGTGAAAAGTTTGAAATAAATACGTAAGTTATGAATGTGAGAACAATATCAGAATCTATACAAATCTCAAATTGGCAATTTGGTCTTTGGATTATGACGTAGCACGGACAACTCTGTCGTTTGTCATGCACTACTCTAAACATATTATGGATAGTATTTTTTTTTAATAGAACCTCTAAAACGAAAAGGCCCTTACATTTTGAACATTTGACACTTTAGTAATTTTGTATTTTGAAACAAATGGGAAAGTTCTCCGGCTGCCGGCACTAGATCACCCTGACAAACCGATTCAGCTATTGAAGCACCCATATATACGCGTAGTGATTTAAACTTCCACAAATTCATAACTTTTTTTTTTTCGGCCCGATTACATTCAAACTTTTACTAGTATGGTTCTCTAATTTTTCTGCTTTCCTTTAGAGTAATTGTCTAGTAAGGTTAGATTTCGCTTTATTGACGATCCCTTTTGTTTGGGTATGATATATATTACTTATTATGCCTTGTTCGTTTCACTCAATTACTGATTACCGATCACTAGTTTAAATTATAAGATGATGACGTGGAACCTAATCAAATGATTGGTTTAGAGCGTACAGGTGACCAGGCACTTATTTTTCCTTACACGTAACTTTTTGATAATGACCGGTCATTATCAAATGCTAATGACCGGTCATTTTTATAAAACATCATTTTATTTATTTAAAAAAAAACTAACTGTATAACAAGTAATACACGTCATTTTGTTCGGGCATTAGTAAAACTACCCACACTCGCTATCTTCAAACAGTCCAAACACCATCGGCTATCGCCTCGGACGTGTTAGACTGTTCCAAAGATACCTTGTGTCCTTACTAATGCCCCCACTGATGTGTAATATTTGTATACTAATGCCATTTCCATGTATACATGAATTATTAAATGACTTGAACCTGATGGGAACTAGGGCTCACTAATTAAAAGGCCTTTTCTTGTAAGCAATGTACGTACAGTATAATTAATGATTCATTCTGGTCCCGTATGCAGCTCAGTCGCGGAGAATATATTTCAATTACCTCTTCAAGGAATTCATATCTCGGTTAATTAGTTTCGGTTTCCCCTTAGGTCACCCGGCAGGCCAGAGTTACAATCCGCAACGCGAACAAGTCGAAGGCATTCGCAGAAATCGTTGCAAAAACTTAAGCTCCAGTTCCCTCTTGAATATCTGTAAATAGGAGATAATTAAAATCATGTTTCGGGTTTTTTTGTGTATATTTATTTAAACAAGGAACCTGCTCCAAATACGTAACTTGAACTTCGTAATAAAAGATTAGCATCATAAGCTTGCAATAATGATTTTGCTATAATTTGAACACTTTTCATTAATATAAAAAAAATGCATTGTGAGTAATTTGAAGGGTGAATACAATTATCGTGGTAAGACTTTGTGATATTTTGAGAATAAATATAATTTTGGAATACAATTTTCGCAGTCTATCAAGACCAAGAAATATGTGTGTATTGGAAATAAACAAGACAATTTGTTTAGCATTGTCATTCGGCAACACATATTGTTTTAGCAAATAATATGGAGAAGTAGAATTACAGGTGGGAACAAAAATGGGTATTCGGGGTTCTAACTTCCCTTGAACCGCTAATTCTATTATTTTATTAGTGATTTATTTTATGTATACAAATTACATTTTATCACGTTGTGATATTGGAAGGAATGCCTCACAAGTTAACCGTCATGATAAATTTTTACTTTGGTTTTAAAGTGATAACCCCCCCCCCCCCCCCCCTCTTGCCCTAGAACGCCACTCCGTTGTCAGCTGCCACAAGGATGAGGAATATTACAAAGAGGTTTAGAGGTTTTGGTCCTCAGACGAAACGTACATGTAGGCCCCCAAATGAACCCAAAGAAGGTGGTCACTGCCACTACACAGAACGACTTATACATGCATAACTTCAATCAGAAGATTATTAACTCTTTACCTACGGGAATCGGGTGTTCATTGTAATACGCCTATGGGATTTAGAGAATTAAGTAGTCATAGGGTTAAAAGATGCCTGGAGGACTCATCGGGCATCATCGAAGGACAATGACGGCAGGAGTGGTCGTTCAAGTCAAGACCTTGCATCGGTAGTACCCTACAGGAGTTTGATTTCCAACCACACACCCTTACCCCCTGCACGAAGATGACCGCAAGGGATGCGTCCAAACCAATGAATATTAATAACATTTCTTAAGGATGTATGACACATGACGCGTGGGTGACCAGTCTGACCATACACTCAACCGGTTAGTGGAGCGTTGATCTTGACTGACTTTCATCCCCTGAAATTTAAGGTGGAGAAATAAATAGGTAGACCGGATGAGGTGGAGAACAGGGGGATGGGGGACAGAGAGTGAGAGAGAGAGAGAGAGAGAGAGAGAGAGAGAGAAAGAGAGAGGGAGAGAGAAAGAGAGAGAGAGAGAGAGAGAGAGAGAAAGAGAGAGAGAGAGAAAGAGAGAGAGAGAGAGAGGGGGAGGGGACGTGAAAGAGAGATTGTAATATGTTACGAGCTATGCTATACGAAAGAGAGAGAGAGAACTTTCTAAACATGAAAAGGAAAGAGAGAGAGAGAGAGAGAGAGAGCGGGTGGGGGCAAATGGGAGGTGGCAGGGGGGGGGGGGCGGGCAGAGAGATGTGGTCCGGCCTATGCGCCCTTACCTGTATTGTTGCAGGTGATCAGGTTAGACATACGAGACATGTTTTTTTTTTTGAGGAACCGCGATTATCACGGTAATATTTATATACAACAGTACTTATCAAACCAGTATCTCGACCCTCGTTTCACAGTTCTTTGTTCTTTCACAGAAAATAACAAATATTGTAGCGCTTGAACAATGAACATGGCGTTACTGTGACACCCTCCTGGAGGCTCTAGGAATATTGACCTGAAAATGTAAACAAAATTGGTTTTTTTTTTTCACGCGGAGTAGAACAAATGCTATGAAAGCAACCTGTTCACAATTTAATTATCAGGAAATTTAGCCTACCCCACCCCCCCCCCCCGCCCCGATTGAAAAACAAACAGCCGGCGACGCTCCCGTAGAGAGAGAATATATATAGTGAGTGTTGGTAACTTGTTGGTTGGAGTAAAGTGACTATTGTAGCTGGCCTTTGGGTGAATCGAATGAAATTGAATGGAGTATAGTGACCATAATAGCTATCCTTGGGTGAAACGAATGAAGATGAATGATTATGCACATAATGAAGATGACAGGGTCCTGGGGCTAATTGATTGGATGGCGAGAAGGCGGTGATTTGGTCACGCAACCTTGACTAATTAGCGATGTTACTTCTTGGAGATTTCTTGGAGATCGTTCCCCGAGTTGCAATGTTTTATTAATGATCATTCGACGCATAAAACAAACAACATGCTTCTGAGGTGAGGAGAGCGTGAAAGGATTCTCCTTAAAAATATTTACGAGTCTATCATCCCTGCAAATGTTGGATCCTTAACTATGGGTACTTTAGTACGATTCCTTATCTAATAAAATGCATTAATTTCTGAATATATTGCTGAATTCAAATATTTTGAATGATTAATACAAAATATTATAAATGGGTTTCAAGTATATGTCTGTTAATGGAACGATTAGTGCGAGTTCATGAAGTAAACCATTCTGTACTTGTTGAAGTCATATAAGAGAGTTAAAAATGTACTTGGCAATCCAATCATACGGCCATTGCTGAATTATTCCCCCCCCCCTTTTTTTCTTCATTTAATACAATAATTCAACGTAGTTAATTCGGGAACTTCATGTGGACATGTGGTCAACTGGTCATATACACTGTTGGTCATAATGGTGGAATATTTATTTTTACCCCAGTTTAGGGAAGGATTTAAAAAAAAAAATTATTTCTAATAGATCAAGATAATGGCATACATTCTCAGATTCTATTGAATATTAATTGCATTTTCCCCCGGCCCCCAACAGGAAAAATCCTCTGTAGGGCCATGCATTATGGTTCAAGGCATGGCCACACAAAGGAATTTTTCCTGTTGGGGGCCGGGGAAAAATGCAATTAATTTTTGACAATTTATTGCATTTTTTTCGTTATGGGGGACTTGTGGAAGGGGCCGCGTACCCTAGCAAACACTGCGTACAGTCATAATTCAGGGGCTAAGCAATGGCCTCGTTACTGTGAGGCCCCAGGATAAAAATCGTGTCGATCAGCTATATTAGTGCCATTTTGTGAGGCATTAATCCTCATTACTGTCAATTATGACTTAAGGACGTAGGTCCCTTAGCTGATTGGCATAGTAGCACACATATGATTAAGCAGTCACGCAAAACAAACACTCGCAAATTAATATTCAATAGAATCTGAGAATGTATGCCATTATCTTGATCTATTAGAAATAAATAATTTTTTAAAATCCTTCCCTAAACTGGGGTAAAAATAAATATTCCACCATTATGACCAACAGTGTACATCTGTAACAAATAATTCTCGCGTCACATGATTATTCAAAACGCCACGTCCCTCCTTCTGGATAAGTCACATTACCTCGTTTCTGCACGTTATTAGCAAACTTAAAAAATATTTTTTTTGTAAGTGCACAAGTCCTATAATGGAAGCATTTCGATCCATCAACGGCTCCTCAAAATGAAGAAAAAATAGAGAACGAAAGAGGAACAAAAACGAAATTTCAAGAGACAAAATACACTAGCCAATGATGAAACATAGATAAGTATCCCTCACCTCGTGAGTAGAAGGAAATGCCGAACGTCTTTTTTTCCTTGGGGCATTTTTCTAGCAGGATAGGTTACTCGCAAACCCTCGCAAAAGTCACTTATAAAACCAGGGAGCTTAGACAAGTTGACTCACCTCCCTGATAAAACAAACCACCTAATGCATCACTTAAAGGCCCACTGCACTACTTGTAGCTACTTGCGCCCTCTATATAACAAACAATGCCTAATCAGTGACCATTGGTCCCCCATGATCCTCTTTTTCTTATGTTAACTGAGAGCTGAGTTGATAAGATAGCCACCTGTCCAGTGACCTTGCAGGGCGCTCTAATCCCTCATGTAAAATATGGCAGATAAGCTTTAAAGGTCTTGCACATACGTGTGGTAGAATATTTGATGAATTTCATGGTGGCTTTTAACTCCTGTCAAATGAAAATCATTTCATCAAAGTTGTTGTTTATTCATTGTTCTCTTCAGGATGACCGCTAGGTTAGTCGATTTACAGAAGTCACATTTCCCCGATGCATGGCTTCAGGTGTGTGATAAAAATGTGATTAAATCCTTGCTCGGTTTCTACAGGATTACGAAAAAGTCGTCACATGCTAGCTGTTGTTTTTAAATGTTTTTCTTTGAAAACAAATTGTTGAGGGGCTAAGGGCGGGGGGGGGGGGGTAACTTCCGTGTATTACTTGTCCATAGCCATCACAAGTGGTTCCAGGAACCTTAAAAGTCACCCCTTCAGAATATAGAACAAAATAAAGTTAGGGTGGAATGAATCAATTGGACACCAAAATACACACATAAAAATTATTATATAAACAGCTATATTTTTTTATAATTCTACCCTTTCTGAGTCTAGAGGGCCGGTAAACCAGAAATCAACTCTCGGAAATAATGTCTCTTTTCTTCCGCTTTCTGATATTTGTGTACAGACAGTTCATCGCCGGAAAGTGAAGAAACGATTGTGAACTCATTACAGAAAATAACCCTTTTAAAAAGCAACTCTGCTCCGGGCTAATGTGTCCTGAACGGTGCATGAGGAAATAATAGTAAACACTTCAAGAAATAACGCTTTTAACGAGGCACCCCGCTTCGGGTTAATGTGTTCTTCCTTTTGATCCATATTTCTGATATCAACATTGATATGCTCATGTACTATGTGTCGCCTATGGAACATATGAAAAGAAAGATGTAACGCTCTTCTTTTCTTTCTTTTTTGCTTGTTTACCTGCGCTCGATTAACCAACTGAAATGGTGAGGTGAAAAGTGTTCCCTTGGGGGCACTTCGAGACAGAGAGCTGAAAGTACTTAAAATATCGTCGATAGCTCAACATGCTGTAAGCAGACCTTGCACAAGGCGAGGATTTCGAGTACATGCGGGCTTAAAAATGTTATCTTAGTCTATCAGGTTTCGTTTTAATCACGTTTCGTTAGCCATAATACGGACTAAAGATCTAAACGCCGCGTATGGTGAAATACACCTACGCAACAGTATGTCATTGCAATGTGCTGTCCATATGCGTACGTATGCGTGTGTGTATGTGTGTATGTGTGTATGTTGGGTTTTTACAGACGTTTAAATCATCAATCAGATATGATTATTTACGTCTGGGGACCGACCTTTAAACGTCACCATCAGAAAGACGTGACTCAGTTTCGAACCTGCGTCCTCGGCTGATTCAGTTTGTAACTTCCATTGTTAGCTGGATTACAGGCGCACACCACAACGCCTAGTAACTCTGTGAGATCTGACGGTATGGTTGGACACTGGAGAAGATGGACAAACTTATTAGCGGCCATGGTGATATCCTGAGGCAGCATGTAAAGTCTGCACTCTCCATAATGCCAATCAAGGTCCATCAGCCAGTAGCGCTTCAGGTGCTTCAGGTGCTTCAGGTGCCTCTGGAACACGATAACCAGAAGAAACTTGGTATTCAAACTTTTAATAGAGTCATCGTATCTTGTTGGTCTTTTAACTTCATATTGAATGCATTCTTTGACTTCACATTGTCTTTAACGTCAGTCAAACCTGCTTTAGTGACCACCTGTCTTCATTTTTGTTTCCTTTGAAAATGGTTTCTCATTGAACAATGTAATAAAGGAACTTTGTATTCAAAGACCACTTTTTTGTTGCCCTTGGGCGGTCGCTATAGATAGGTTTGACTTGTTATTGATATTAACAAATCAGTTCAATGAAGTTTTGCATAAACGCCTTTTTTAAGAGCATATAATATTCGTGTTATTCAATGCAAGTATATATTCAAGCAAGCTAATCTCCTAGAATTTTGTGTGTAATCCATCTTTTCATTATTTCTTTTTTGTTGTAGTTGATTGAATAGCTTTATAACTGAGCCAATTGAAGCTAATAGAAAGACACTTATGATCCTGGCCTTAGAAATAGACATGTCTCCCGGTTGGCAATATGTTCACTTTCATTAAGAGGCGACAGTCCTATCCGACAAAGCAATCATTTAACGATCGGAATGAACAATACAAGAAACATTACTCGGGGCACCGCATTAAAGCACTAATGTATTGAGACGCCGCGCTAATGATCGCTGCGTGTTTTAAAGGCGCGCAAATTTGTTTTCAATGTCAGGACCAGTCTGAAATGATTCATCGCTCTGTGTTCTAGAGTTGAGTGGGTGCTTAGCCCATCTCTTGATGTCGTTTTCAAGTTTATACCTGGAGGATGTTCCATGACCTCGCCTTCAGCATCTTTGGACCATCCTGAGAGTGAGAGAGACACGCTTGAAGGACAATAATAATATTTGTAGGATGAGCGGAGAGAGGCGGAGATGGGTATTAAACGATGTTTCTTTACGATATTGTATGAATCACACGCTGAAGTACACCATGATTTCAGAATTTGTTATTAATATTTTCAAAAATATGAATTTCCCTTGCAACCTTGAATGTTGTATATCTCATGCGACCACACCATGATTTGAAAATATAACTCAATCATATGTCAGCCATTTGATTCGTGCATGGTAGTATGAAGTTATCACGATTTCGATCACAACTCTTTCATCACGGTCACAGTTTTTGTCCAAACTGTTGAACATTCATCTCTTTACCTAGTGAATTTTAGTCAGGTAGTAAAAAATATACAAATAAGTATCATACTGATTTTATTTTCATCTAGTATGTCAGTGCTGTCAACAGATCATTAGGAGACTCTTTCACTTGAGGCCGTAATCATCATAATGATAATCATAGTGGGTTCTTGTATAGCGCTCATGTCTGTACTAACTTCGCAAAGGTGTCCTCTTTGGGTTTCGTACTTTCGTCTCTGTGTTTTTTTTTTCTCTCTCTCTCTCTCTCCATTCCATCTCGCCTCTCCTTCTCTCTTGTTTCTTTAGTCTCCCATCTCTTTTTCTCCATTTTCTCTCATTTTTTCCCTTACTCTCTCGGAGTCTCTCCTGATGCTACTTTCTATTTCTGCATGTCTTAGTCTTCCCCTACTTTTTCATAAGTGTTCATAGGTGTCCATGTCTCGCTCTTTCCTTTCGCCACTCTCCCTCTCTTACCCACCTCCTTCATTTTTTCTCTTACTTATCCTTCCCTGTATTCTCCTCCTCCATGGTCTTGCGCCCTTCGCCAACACACCACTGCACTTTTTCTCCTGATCTTCTCCGTATCAGATACCCCCTCTTTGCCTTGAATCACCGATACCACCAGATGATAAGATGTATCAGTACCTGAAATCTTCCGGGGAAAAAAAGAGGCGCCAAGAATTCTGCTAAATGGAACATAAAGGGACAGTTCGGCATCTAGAATATAAACGTTAACTAGAAAGAAATGCCATTCGTTTTCATATTTTACTTCATCATCTGGGAGGATGAGTCAACGCCGCGGATTGCGGAAGGATTTCTTTCATCTGCCGCTGAAGGGAACTGAGGTATTCTTAAACCACCGTCACACTGACAACTGACAGCAGGCCGACCCCATACATATGTTATACCAACTAGCCAAGAATTCATCGGTGTAGATTCGGTGTGACTGAGTTTTAGATAGTACGGTGTGCTCTTCCTTCCGTCAGCTGAAAAATGATCTTTGGAGATTTAAAGCATGATCGCCAGATCGTCTGTATTTCACTGAGAATGGGTTGAATTCATTTCGGGGCCATGCGTTTGTGATTTGCGTTTTAAAGGAAACATCAATTTTGTGACGTAGATTGTAAATCGTTTCGAAGAAGTTAACACCACCGCCTGCCCGCCGCGCCGGTGCCTTATATGTGTTTTAGCGATGAAATAAGCTTTTTAGTAACTGGGCTCATGCGACGTGCAAAGCGCGTCGAGATCGAATGTGTACTGTTGACAGAAAATGATTTCAAGAAGTCACGAAGATTTGTAGCTCATTCGAATTCCTTTCTCGAGACAGCTGTGAATCGAAATATGTAAGCAATGTTTGTAAACACCCTCTCTAACTACCGGTGAGCCTCTAAACATGTTGTACATTTCATCTGGTTTTTGTCAGCAGTCACAATAGACATCGTACATGTACATCGTTTTAGCGCCGACATGCTGTCTCCGTTTCAAAGGAATGTAGTTATCACGTGTCGTCAGTAAGCCAATCACAGGCGATTAATACCGTGGTGTTGTAACAAATCACTGCCATGTTCGATAGACATTTAACGAATGTTAAGGTATTACATAAATGATCACTAAGGGAAGCTACCGGATGGGACATTTGGAATGTCCGGTTCCCAAATATTCCCTGTCACCGTCTGGCGAACAGGCTTGTCAGTTTTGTTTGAAGTAACTGTTCCGTGTTTTTATTGAACCGGGTCATTTTAGGTTCGTTCGAGAGGCAAGTCCCTTTTCATCGTAGAACAAGCAATAATTAACAATGATTTTAAGACACATTTTTATTATCTGAAACGAAAACGCATTGATAGTTTTTCTTTGAACTAAATTTCGAAGAAAAAAATATTAGAGATATGGCCGGGGGTTGAGATCATGAAATTGGGAAGAAACTGTCTGTGAAGTCATTGTGAGAACTTGATATCGCAGTCAATAGGAAATTACTTATTATGGTTAATCTTTTGAACCATAAAAATAACTGCAAATTGAAGAATTTTTTATCAAAAACTTTATCATAAACTTTTCAAAACAATGAAAAGTGCCGGAAAGAAAGTGGGACTGCGAAGCACGCACCATTGTAATTTGATCTAAAGTTCCAAAATGTATAATCGTGCTTAAAGGGAAAGTCCACCCCAAAAATAAGTTTGTTTCGATAGAGGCAGAATAATAAGAAAATCAGGTGAGTGAAAGTTTGAGCAAATTCTGAATGAAAATAAGAAAGTTATGAATTAGTGAAGTTGTGATCAATCAAACACAAATTGGCAACTCTATGACGTATCATGCGAGCTCAACTTCCATTTGCTCAGTACTAAAAAAATCTAAAATTTTCATTTTCCCTCAAGAAAAATTTCAACCATACATGCACCCTAAATATAATAATTGCAAATATGTTTCTATACTCCCCCTGCAAGGAACAAATATATATTCCGTCATCAATAACGAAGAAAACATGATTTTATGGAATATTATGCACAAAGCAAATGAAGGAGAGCTCGTATAATAAGTCACAGAGTTGCCAATTTGTATTTGATTGATCACAACTTCAATAATTCATAACTTTCTTATTTTCATTCAGAATTTGCTCAAACTTTCACTCACCTGATTTTCTTATTATTCTGCCTCTATCGAAACAAACTTATTTTGGGGGTGGACTTTCCCTTTAAAATATGAGGATATTCCAAGACTGCGCTATTGTGCCACGTGGGCAAAAAGAAAAAATGTCGCAAATAGTCCTTACCCTTTCAAGAGCTCAATCTGTGCAAAAATGCAAAACTGTCAGCCCTTCTCTATACAACCAGTAACATAAGAAATATATTTCGTCTGGGAAGCTCTTGGTCGTTTTAAAAACATGATACGTGACGGCGTTGTCGCCATGCTGATCAAATCCACTAGTCCAAATTAAGTTGAATAATTGATTGTTTATAGCCGCGTCCCTGATGCTGCTTGTTGCTTGTATAGAAGTGGGGCAGAGAAAATGATAATCACCTACGTTATTTTTTTGTCTTGCCGACTTTTGCTTTTGCGGTAAACTTGTTTGTGCTTATTTCATAAAGTTGACAGTAGTTATGCAATTTGAAATGTCGATACATGTATATATCGCTTATAAAACATTTCATTTACGTGCGGCCTATACACCGGATCACATGTTTCAGCCCATATAACGATCTTCTTTCTTCTCGTTCACATACATGGAACCTTATCCTGTGTGAATACTCCGTAAAATATCCTCTTAGGCCTGTGATGTTCAACTATGGTTTTACATCTCATTTTGGTAGAACATAATGACTTCCATTTTTACCCGATTCATTATAGGTCTAGTCTTATTCGATTCGTTTAGACGAAGAAATCCACTTTTCCAACATGATGAAAGTAATGAAATTATTCATAGATTCCTCTTAGGGGCTGGACTTAAAGCACAATCAAAACCCAAATAAGCTTACCTTCGTGTCGATGCACGGAATATATAAAGCGGAAGGTGGAATTGAAATAATGCAGAAATTGAATTTTTCCTCATAGATTATTGATGTTACCGCGGGTTTCTTTTCGGGTGATGTTAAACATCAAAGTAAAACTGTGATTTTGCTTTAGCCTTTGCCTACCTGATTTTTAATTTAGAGGCCTTCTGTGTGAAAAAGGGGTAAAAGTCTGATTAAAGGCATAGTTTAACAATGTTCAATCTGAGATGCACGGCCCTACAATGTACGTGTTATCAGTGTCTGTGATATGGTGTAATATTGAAGCCCTAAAAGGAATTGCACTTCTAAACGATCATGAAGTGCCTCGAAAAAGTAAAAATCCGGTTTTACCATACTCATTTTGCCAAACTGACTGTAGCGTTATGAAAACCGTTAGGAAAACGCAAAATGAAATTTCGATTTTCAATCATAAATACCTCGATAATCAGACAGCCGATCTGCTTGTAAAAGTCAAAGGATTTCTGAATGACCTAAAGGTTTATAATTATGATTGCAGCATGAGCTAAATGAAGGTTTTGGTTTAAGGATCTGAGACAAAGTTAAGCTACAGTCCCATATACGTCCCGGACCGTCCCGGACCATCCCGGACCCCATCCGGGTGATCCGGGATTCGGTCCGTGTTGACACCGTGTTGGCACCGGGGTGGTCCTGGATGGTCCTGGATGGTCCTGGATGGTCCTGGATGGTCCTGGGTGGTCCGGGAGTCGACCCCGGATGTTTTTGACGGTCAAAAACTGCCGGGGTGGTCCGGGACGGTCCTGGACAATAGTTTGATCCGGGGTGATCCGTGTAGCCACCGTGCTGGGTCCGGGGTCATCCGTAGTGGCGCCGGGGCGGTCCGTGTTGCTCCGTGGCAGTCCGGGAGTGAGTTATTGACCGCCCAGGACCATCCAGGACCATCCAGGACCATCCAGGACCATCCAGGACCACCCCGGTGCCAACACGGTGTCAACACGGACCGAATCCCGGATCACCCCGGATGGGGTCCGGGATGGTCCGGGACGGTCCGGGACGTATATGGGACTGTAGCTTTTAAAGCATCACACTTTTTTGAACAAAACATCCCGGACTATCCCGGATCACCCCAGACCATGGTCCGGGATGGTCCGGAGTGGTCCGTGCTCGTCCGTGCTGGTCCGG
Organism: Strongylocentrotus purpuratus; assembly: GCF_000002235.5. NCBI lineage: Eukaryota > Metazoa > Echinodermata > Echinoidea > Camarodonta > Strongylocentrotidae > Strongylocentrotus > Strongylocentrotus purpuratus. The sequence continues at coordinate 4,863,756 of NW_022145604.1, read as the reverse complement.
CTTTATATGGGACTGGGGCTTTAGCTTTCATACCTCAAAGTTCCTAGAATGGTTTGCCAATTCAAGTGTGAGCAAGAGGAAAACATTAATTCTGCACGTGTTTTTTTTACATCGCTTGATCACTGCTCCTTTGGACTGGGAAAAAGAACTAATCAATAATCTGCATCATCGAGAAATATACAGCTGGCGTTATGAAAAAGGGATATTAAATCGATGGAAGTAAAATCAATCAAGGCTTGATTACTGGTAGCAGCGACACGTTATGCACTGGATAATGGCTTAGAGTAAATTGAAATACGGCAGTTCAAAGTATTTTTTAAATGTTTTTAAAAAAGGACTTACAAAACTAGGCAGCTGAGTAGGATTAGGCAATGAATGATTTGACCTGTTACTGACCAGCGGCTATCCGAATTCAGTGACCGGTTTTACTTTTAGTTTGAAGGGGGTTTCAACATTTCCTGGGAGTACAGTTGTACTTCTAAGCGGTTGAGTTTTGCGCGATTGTCTTTCATGATTACCGGAAGGGACAGTGCTGTAAATTATTTTTAGCCGTTTGATAGTTATGTGAAGCAGATTACGGAACTACTTTCGGAAGAAGCGATTCTGTCCGCAATGATTATGAGAGGAACTGAGACAGGAATGTCTCGTATGAAGTCCTCAAAACTGTTGTGATTCTTTCGACATAGTTTCTAGAAAGAACTGTATTAAACAGGAACGTCTAAAAAAATCATCTAAAGCTGTTTGATGTGTTTTGCGATTGCTACTTTTATTTCTGTCTTCTGGGAAATTGCACTTTCACTTGTGTTCACGTTTACCGAAAAAGAGAAATGAACTTGGTAATGTGGCGAAATGTAGTTCCATAATTTATATCGTATCAGGACAATTACCCCCTGGACAATAACCCCCTGGAAAACTACACCCCCCCCCCCCCAGTACAACCGCCACCGAGGACACTTACCCCTCCCCCTGGAACATTATCCCCTGTTCAATAAAGGGGAAGTCCACCCTGATAATAATTTTGGTTCGGGGGTAATTGTCCTTGGGGTATGGTCCTGTAGGTAATTGGCCGGGGGTGATTGTCCAGGGGGTAATTGTCCTAGAACCAATTTATATACCTAGAGTTAGAGATCTGTTATTTCTGGGTTTTTTACCTTTGACTACTTACATGACTAATATTTTATTTTTATAGAATAGTCCTTGGAAAATATTTGTTTTATTTTGTTTTATGTGTTATCATGTTTTGTATTTCATATTTTACGATCGTAAATCAAAGCAAACCAACCAAGCCAAACTAAGTACCTTATCAAATGCGCACTTGGTTTCCATGGATTTCTGGGCCAATCTGGTGATGCTGTTTATCCCCCTACCTGCCCGTATAGTATTAATTCAGTTGCTTTCTGAGTATCATTTTATTCTGAGTTTTATCAAGGGGCCGGCGATTCAATGTTGGTGGTGTTGGGGGAATTTCCCGGACCCCCTCCCTGGAGGTTTCCCTCGCCATTATTCTATCAAAACTGCCGGGAAGTAGCTTTAAGCTGGTATGGACCTAAACACACTTTAAGAGGATTATATGCTTCCGTCGTGCAAGAATTACGGTTCCATAACTGTTCATTATGGTTTCGTAATTGCATCCAAACAAGAGCGTTTGGATGCATATTGTGAAAGAATATGACATGGTTGGTTTGTATGCCGACGTGTATTATGTTTATTAGCGAGGAAGTCAAGGATAACATGCTATTGTGGAGGTGTCGAACCACAAAGGTTCCCTTTTGTCTTTTCTGTTATTTATCAGAGACATCGAGAAAAAAAAGAAGTAATAAGAACACAATAAATATGACAAAACAAACAAACAATAATATCTTTTTGTTTTTAATTTTTTTGCAAAGTTTAGTATTTATCATCAATTTCTAAATGATAATAATATATACAGGGGGAAGGAACAGACATATTGAAGTTAATTATGAGGAAAATGTCCATTGCCCCGCCCCCCCCCCCCCCCCCCCCACACACACACACATACACCACACGCGCACACACCATTAGTATTTGAATCAACGAGGGCATACAAGCAAGAGAGTTACAATACGTTAGATATACGTTAGATATTGGAACCTACCATGGTTAGATTAACCTGGGACATTTAAATGAACCCGGGACATTTCCATTGAATGAAAACATTTCGCCCTTGTATATATACTGATGCACACCCCTGGTCCACGAGCGTAAAGACCTTATCAAATTAGCGATAAACAATTACCCATCGCCCTGTAGCAGTAATCCTAAATTGTATGTCTCTCTTCTGTAAATTGTCGGTCTGTGGAAAATATAAGGTTGATCATTCTCTCTAACATGCTAGAATGCTCTCGTGTGTATGATTGGAGCATTTTAGTTTGGAGCCAGAAGGGCGTTATCAAACTCTTGTTCTTTTATGCAGAGTTAGCGCCCTTCTGGCTCTGCGCATGCAAGAGGGGGAAGACGTGAAGGTGGGTAAAATTTGCAAATTGAAGAGTTTATAAGTAAATAAAATAAAAAAAGTATTAGGAGGGATTAAAGAGGGAAGATTATTTTCCCCCTTTTTCTCTGCCAAGGTACCTCGAAATGTCGACAGAGTTCCACAATTTCGCGACAACTGTTGTGGACATGCTATCCTAAATTTGGTGATTTGCTCCGGCGAAAATGTTCCGGGTTTTCATGGTTGTAATCCGATTTTATGTAATGTATTGAGAATTCTTAACGTGTTTGGTTCAGGTTTAATTGAAGAATTCTGTTAGATTGGGAAAGTGACCACGGAGCAATGGTCACAGCCTTCATATCATTCTTCTTTTAGGTGATGGTAACATCAAGAAAAGCTGGATGGCTAAGATCATAGCAAAATGTGAGGTGAAAGATTTGCCCAAGCGTTTTGAGTTCAATGACCCTCCTTTTTTAATATTTCCCCCTCTCTTGGTTTGCGATCGTGCTTTAGTGACTAAAGAAGTCATGCACACATATTGCATTAGTGCTAGGCTCCTGGCTCTCTGACTTGCCTGGATGTTGTTTTGTTGTTGCGGCTTTGAGGCCACGCTTCTGTTCTACGAGAATGAGAGAGAAAAATAGGGGGAAAGGGCGTCTTGAGTGAAAATATGCGGAGACACTTCACGTAGGCAACGTATACATGATACTGTACTATGTGTAGACATAGCACAGTTGTGGAGATGAATAGATGTATTGTCTTTGATAGATTGTAAACTCAACAGTAAACAATTTTTCTTCAGAATCGTCTCATCTAAATTGGTCAGGCAGACGTGCGAATCATCAAAAAATAATATCAAAACAACATACCCGCATTGCCATGGTATTTTTCCACAGTCTCCGTCGTCTTGGTTGAAAAGGATATCACACACTACAACTATTCCGATGATTGAAATATGGAAAATATGTTAAATTTTGCTCACTTCAATGTGCAATTTGAGAGGTTATAAGTAACCCTTGATCATTAATAACGTTTAAAGTACCCTTGAAAAACCAGATGTAATCGAACCTAAAGTGAGCCTGCGCCTGTTGAATCATTTTGATGAACATTCCAAACTGGAGTAAATTCTTGCGTCGCCAAGACGATCTATATATGATCAAGAAATATTGCAAGGGAAAAGTTTATAGTATGTCAACACTTGTGAAAGTATTGTGTGATTTTCCCTTTGAATAACATCGCATTCAAGTACCGAAAAAGCAAACAAACGTGTAAGGACTTTTACAAAATTTCTGATTAGAATACGATCATTGCCTGTAATGTTGAAATAATGCATTTGATTATATATTTTCTTTACTCTATTTTGTTTAATAATGCGCCTTTTTCTACTCATCTGTTATTCTTTATTAACAAAATATTACATATTATGTTCTGAGATTAATTCCGTACTACTTGTATACAAACAATAAGGGCTAGCTATTCCGTGATTAATTTGAATATCATTTAAACAAAGGACAAACATGTATATGAATGAAGTTTACTTATAAAATTCAAATATAAAAGCAAATACACCTTGTACTTGTATATGCGTCCCTGAACGTTCATTGTTTTACAACTGATATTTGTTCAGTTAATTCAATCAACTGCATTTAAGAAGGGACGGAAAAGTCAGAGATATGTTACAATTTGATTTTCAGAGTATATTTTTAGTGAACAAACATAATACTGGCTTAGACAACACAATGTCGGAGGTTGATTTTTTGTTCTGCCTCAAACGAAAGATGAGCAGAGTTTGGTATTTGCGTTTTACACTCGCAACCACAATTGAAACAGCAAAAACCGTATTCGGGCAAACCTTTTATTTTAAAGGAACTCCTTTGGAGAAAGAAATGTTCATGATGCAGCCTAAATGTTAGGGTTAGAACAATAACATAAATGACATCAATTCATATCTTCCCCGGGCCATTTTATCCCATGAACTTGTTTATGTAACTAGAATTAGAGTACTTGTGTTGACTTGTGAAAATAATAAGTTTTAATTTCTTGGCCAAATTATTTTACACTGTATTTATTCTAGCTACTTTAAGGACTAAGTCACTGCAAGGTACCAGTTCCATATTCAATTCAATTCAATTCAATTCATTTATTTTTCCTCTTTCAATCGTTCATATTTACAATGATGGTACATTTTAACATATTCACATATTTATATACATATAGATCAATTTACAAAATACATTACATTAACAAAAATAAACATGAAATTGAAAGGGCAGGAGGGCCGACTAAAAAGCAGAGCTTGTAGGGTGTAAGCCCACCTGTAAAAGTAATTATCATGAATTATTATTTTATGAGAAAAAAACAAAACAACAATAACAACAAAAACTGATTCAGTAATACAAAAAAAAATTCAACGCAAAACATTGATAAATACATACATGTTTATAAAAAGAAACAATCAAAGTTGCATAAAGTCACACTACAAATTAAATTTGATTGGGGAATGCAATAGCATAGTAACTATTCAGAAGAAAGCTTTTAAGTCTCCTTTTGAAAATTTGTATCGAATTACACTGTATAATATCATTTGAAAGAGAATTCCACAGTTTTGGACCTGTAAAAACAAATTTCTTTTGTACAAAAGATGTTCTATTTAATGGTAGATGAAAAGAGCTCGCCTGGCGAGTGAGGTAACTATGAATCGAATCATTTCTTACGAACATATAATTAAAAGGCAAAGGTAATTTTTTAGTGTTGAGCTTGTACATTAACTGTCCAAGCTGAAAAATCTTTAATTTCCAAAATGTTATTATTCAGAAATAGATAATTCGTGTGTGCCCAGAAATCTGCATTATTAATAATACGAATCGCTCGTTTTTGTAATATAAAGAGTCTATTAATTTGGAAAGTTGCTGCACTGCCCCAGGCAATAAGTCCGTAATTCAAGTAAGGAAGAATAAGCGTAGAATACAAGGATAACATAATATAATGGGGTAGGAAGTGTCTTAATTTGCTAAGGATACCAGTGTTGCGAGCAATGATTTTGCAGATATTGTCAGTAACAGCAAGCTAATTTTAAAGGGTTATGTAAGAAATGTATCTGATTCAAGAAAATCAATGCTGTAGGCTAATCATTGGCATTAATCGGTGAACAAACACCGATGTTAAAGAGGCATGTTCCCCGTATTCCAGAGGGCGTTCAAAATACGTACCCGCTGGCGGACGGTGCTAGCTGCCTATTGACACCAACAGAATACGGCTCTTACGCAGATGGCATGTTCCGAATGCCCGGACAATACCGATTATCGCATACATGTGCCGAAGTAATGCCAATCGCAGTTCGGCTCTAAGATTCGGCTGCTGTTTCCGCCCACTTTCGTGACGTCGCGATCGTCAGCGATCAGCTGGCTTGGCGAAGGCAGGCCAGGCCGCGCGTACTTTGATTGACAGCTGTATGCAAATTAGAAGTCGATCTTCGGAACCAAGATGGCGATGACCAGAGCAGCGCAACTACACTGCGGGGACGATGCTCCTTTAAATAACTGCTCCTCTTAATCTTAGGGAGACTCAATTCATAGTTATAGTTAGTATATTGTTTACTTGTGATATGCCCTTTAAGTCTTTCAGGAAACAGTAAACAAAAATCTACTCAAACAATACTCCAAAGATCACCAGGTGCGCGAGAAACGTAGGCGGTTTTGAAAGACAGGTACAACAAAAAACTGCTTGACGAGACGCTATAGGATATGAAAGAGTAGAATAAAAATAGTTATATCCGGAACCAACTAGATCATATTATATACTCTCGCTCTCTCTCTCTCTCTCTCTCTCTCTCGCCTTCCCTCTATCTCTCACTGTTGAGAATACGATTTCCTCGACCTTTCTAGATCTCCATCAAAATAAGCAAGATCTCGACCTTTGAAATATTAATGAAATGGAATCACTTCTGACAGGATTTTCCTTGTTTATCGTCTGGGAAGGAAGACGTTTTGAAGATCGAGTCGTCATTGTCTGATTGCCAAGATCCCCCGCCAACAAAAACGAAAATTGAAATACTTTTTCTTCGACTGAGAGGAACCATCGCCCTCTTGACATGTTGATTGGAAGACATAGGAAGCACGAAGGAAGGTCGTGATACACACCGGTCAATACTTTTACAGGTCTACTCACTGTTATCGAGTTGCCGAATTTTTTCTTTAAAAGTCATGTCATTGATGGCCCATTGCTGTACGAGTGAAATTAATGTGTGTAAGATTTAATCGTTATAAATAAGGTTCGATGATCTTACTGATGGTTGACTTTTCTAGCCATTAACTAGGTAACTGTCAGGTTCCTAATCGATACAACGTTATCACATCATCTATTATATTGTGAAGGTGGCTGTAATCAGAGGACTTATTATATACAAAAATCTCCCTTGAATACAACCCGCACGCAATACTTTTAGGACCCTACTTCCTCCTGGTATAATTACCACTGGACGGCTACCCTATCAAGGGGTGTAACACTGACAAGGTAATCGTTTATGGACTAATTTACCCCTGGATCTCACTTCCTTGGACAACAACACCTTAACCTTGGACAATTACTAGGCGGGCGACCACCCACTACTATGGGTGAAAATATATACAAAAAATTGTGGTAAACACTTTATCTGGTATTTTTCCTAAGGATGAAGTCCTCCTTGGTCAAGTTTCGAGTGTAATGGTCCCATAGATGATTTGTCCTGGAGGAGCTGTCCGAGTTGGTAATCTAGGGGTAGTGACATGTCCAGGGGAAGATCCCCAAGGGTTGTTTGTTTACCTCTGTAAGTGTTTAATTACATGAAAAGTTGTATTTCATGTCAAGACCATGTATTACATTCTTTTGGTAATGGTGACATGTAGACAAGAAATATAATTATTATGATTTCAACCTTTGACTCTGTTTCTCTAGTCAATCACGCTGCTGCTCCCGGCAACAAGATAGAAGTGAACGAAAATACGAAATCCAGTCGACCCGTCAGTGAGGTTCCCATGATATTGGCGTTTCCCCTATAGGGTTAATCCACCTTTGAACATGGCGACCCATATTGAATGCAAATATTCTCGATCTAAAGTGCTAGCCACGGTCCTAATGCAAATCCCCTACATTAGCGAATCGTTTTAGCTGTTTGTTCAATGTAGGACGAATACTTAAGTAACTTGGTCATATAAAGAAATCCGTCTATTTCTCTTGTTTTTCTGATCGAATTTCCCCTTTTGGGGTCAGAGGCTGCGATTGAAATAATGACATAATGGACTGATGCGCCCCTATAATAACGAGAGACTCGGTTGAGAATTGGGTCGAGATTTCCATTAACCGTATTCACGCACTGGAGTTGTCTAGCCGTTACTACATCCATTTGCTGAGCACTATGTTATTAAAACTAGTCGCACACGAGGCGTCAAATACAGTGCGTCATCACCTGTGTTAATCGAGCTTAATTATGAAGGCAATTATCCCAGTTATGCCGGTAATTCAAAGCAATATTTGCAATGTTCATTCGGTTTTCTCTTTTTTTTTCGTCGGACATCACTCTCACGTAACATGTCAAAGACTGCGCCAGACACTGACGCACTCCACCGTCAGTGAAATGACCCCTTATATTCAACAGGACATTAAATATTGTTCATGAGGTGTAATTTTACCCAAAAATGTGTTAATTGAGTCTGTGAAGGCAATAAGCAGATTATTATTGCTACAGAGTTGACGCAGTGTCTATTAGCGCTGCCTTTTGTGTATTCAGTTGTGTGCGATAATCACTCGCACGTGTTGCGTCAAAGACTGCGCCAGCCGCTGACGTAGTCCTGCGTCAACAATATCAAATATCAAAAGAGCTCATTCCGAAAACATTTTGATCATTCGGGCTTTCTTAAACCGAGTCCAAGCCTTTGATTTTCTATTGAAATCAATTGTTGCGGAGCTAAAATACATTATCTAGGAGGGGTAGGAGGGGTAGGCATTATCCTGCTATTATCTGCACTGAATTGTGTTGGTGTCCAGAGTGCAAGAATAGTTTTACTACTCTCAACTCGTATAGAGTAATCAGTTCACTTTAAGTCCATACCCTAAGGGCGGCACTTTACTGGAGCGAGCTTGCAAACGGGAAGAGGAGTTTGAGTAATACAACTGTTGCGTATTTGTGTCAGATCTGAGTGATGTAATCGTGATAATGTGGTACAACACTCACAGAAAGGTTGTATAAGGTGAGAATGGAATTGTCTTAGGTTGTTATTCAGGTTTGGCCACGGGGGTACATACATTGTACCTGCCCCTCCCCCAGAAAAAACCTATGCTGCAGTTAATTTTTTTTTTTTTAAATGATATTTTATTTTCTTCCTCATAATTTCACTTAACAAGAAATTATTAAAATAAGCAATATAAAACAAGATCATTGATATAAGACACTTCATGAGTTACATCAATCAATGAACATAGAGAAAGAAAAAATAAGAAAAAAATTCTTGCATGTAACAGTGTATAATCAAAATAACATTAGAGGAAGGTTTAAAGTTACATATTACCATCCTGTCACACACTCTCACACCAGCAAACTCATGACACCCCCCCCCCCCCTTTAGCCCACCCACACCACATCCCCTTTCACACACATAAACACACACAAACACACCCACACTGCATGCAACCTGTTCCGGAAATTTCCTTCCTCATAAAATTCACATTACAAAAGAATTATCACAGTATGTAATACAAAGATCTACGTAAGATACAAAAACATTTCATGAATTACAATGAACATAGCAAAATCTCAGATCGTACATGTTTATACACTTCGTCCCTATTTTCACGAAGTGACGGCAGTGAATGAAAATCGCATACAATTTGCGTGCGGATTTTCCTCACCACCGCCACTTCGTGAAAACAGGAACGAATTTTGTTCTTTCATGTAACTGTTAATAATCTAAATAACCATAGAGGAAGGTATGAATTTTACCTAGCCGACCCAATCACACACTCACAAACCCTCAACTCACACCACAAAAACTCCCCCCCCCCCCCCTAGCCCATCCACCTCACACCCCCTTCACGCCGACACACACACTGCATTCAACCTGTTCCGGTCGTTCTCAGAAGTGCGCCCTTCCTTGTTTAATTTCACATCTCTAATGGTTCATCATTTTTGTAAGTATTTAGGTAATGTACTCCTGATATATTGCGACATAATGTTCCTCACATTTTTGGGACACCCTGTATATATGTACAGTATGTTCCACGGTATGATTCCAGCCAATATACAGGTGTTTATTCTTTATCCCCATCGCTTTCCTTTTAACCTTTCTCTGTTGAGACATTCTAGTTTTAAAACCAAGCAACTTTGCATAATCCGGCGTTTCTGATCATAATATTTGACATAGATATTCTGATTCTACATTGACGTTATTCGGCTATGTCCTACACGTACATGTTTTGTTAAATATTGTTTTACCAAAGCCATCGATGTGTTCGTAGTTTGTCTAGAAAGCTCTAACGTTCTCTTTACCTCTCTTTCTCAAAGGTATTTATATGTAAATGTGTTTCTTTTTCGGGTTCCCACTCCATATCAATTTGAATGTTTAAAACATTTGCTTCTCTTTCTCCCTCTAGATCAGTTTGTCCCTCTCTCTCTCTGATTCTGTCTCTGTCTCTCTCTGTCTCTCTGTGTGTGTGTCTCTCTCTCTGTCTCTCTGTCTCTCTCTCTGTGTCTCTCTCTCTACCTCTCTCTGTCTGTCTGTCTCTCTCGCTCTCTCGCTCTCTCTACATCTATCTCCCTCTGACTCTGCCTCTTTCTCTCTCTCTCTGTGTCACTTCATTTCTCTCCCCTAGACCCTTCTCTTTCTGATCAGGCCCACGCAGTATTTGGTGCAAAATGTTTTAAGCGCTTCGCAATTTACTTCACAAAAGTTGCAGTGTCTCCCCTATCTCACTCCCTTATTTGTTTCCTTCGACTTCCTCTCCTTCCCTTCCTCCTCTTTCCCGTCTCTTGCTCTGCCTTTCCTCTCCACCCATCCCTCTTTATTTTTGTTTTGTAGGCCTACCCTTGACCTTAACCCTTGAACTTATAATCTTCAGAACGGAACCCCCCCCCCCCCCCCCCCCCCCCCCATCGTCCTCCTCCTTAACGAACTTACATATTTCAGCAAAAAGCCAGTTAGTGATTGAAGGATGTATATTTTCATATGTCTGAAAGGGCTTTCATTGCCGGGGATTTGAACAGCCTCCGGACCGCACCCCCTAATACCATTATCCGTTAATGCATATTAGACGTAACGTCATATCAACTTTCCCTCGCTAAAAGTGTCCAATTTATCATATAGCCTAGGCTTATTATACACAGCTTAAACCTCGATGACAATAGCCCATATTTGGCGTAAACACGGTGTTTTTATTTTTATAGAAGAGTCGGATATACAAGGTTTTCATAAAGCGATTACATGTCGAATAATTTTTGTTTCTTCTATTAAAGAGAGTGTTTGAGCGGTAATAATAAAATATTCGCTCACTTTTGCGTGAAATGAACCAACACGCGAAGTTAAATAGCCGTAAAGTACAGGATTACATTTTATCGCGCAGCGTATATGTAGTTCAAAGTATACTACATTGTTTTCCTCTCTCTCTCTCTCTCTCTCTCTCTCTCTCTTTCTCTCAGTTTGTATCCCTCTTCTCTTTACATCTTTGTCCTGCTCCTAGTCCTATTTATACACTATTATTCACTTTTTTGTTGTACTACCCTTTGTATACTGTCCATGACATTTCAAAAAACACTGCGACGTTCTGTTTTTCCCTCGTGGATTGAACTGAATTTAACAGCCATTCTAACCATATAAAATAGGTAAAATAATGCACAAACAGTACAGTCAATGGAAGGGTTGTATGAATCATATATTTGCAACTGACATCATATAATTCTGGGCAGTCTTCGTAACATTGCACTTGAAGACATATGTGTACTAAACACCTGGTTTAAATATGCATTTATATTTCGGAACACGAACGAACGAAATTTGCAAATATTATTCAAACGCCCCTTGAATAATACGATTAGTATATTCATTGTCAATTTCATAATAATAATAAAGATAGAAAAGACATATCGGGAAATCTTCCTACCTTGACCCTGAACTTAAAAATATTAATTTGTTAACAAGATTGATATCAGATCGTTTTCCCCGTTTCCTGGACCTCACTAACTTAACTAAAAAACATTGCCTTTTCGGCCCATGTTCTTCGCGCTAATCCCAGATTTACCTTTGGAATACCACGTCACCTTCCGCCTATTTGGCTGCTTCCCTTCTCCATCTCCGCCAATAAACGCGATCCGTTTAGCCTAACAAATCTTGTTCCCAGCGAATAGCTTGTGATGACCCTACTCAGCCGGGGCTTTTCGTACATGTTCTTAATCCAGAGCGTGCGGTCTAAAAGCGTTTTGGCGGACTCCCTTTACAAATTGGATTGGATTTTATTTTTAGTAGAGTCCGATCTAGAACTGATGTGACAGTTTCGGTCCACATACGCCGCAAGATTGTCCAATGTTTAAAAGTTTTTATTCCAGATCATTAATGATACCGGTTTTCACCCATGGACAGGTGACAAAAGAGAAATAGAAAATTATAATGATGTATGGTTAAATATATTATTGATTGAGATGAAGGCTAATAGATTATTATGGAGAGAAAATATCAACACGATTAGTATCAGGTTAAAGAGGATTGACAAAGAACTCAAGATCGCAAAAATTAAAGAAGAGAAAGAAAACTGTTTGGAAACTTTTGACTTTAGAAGAGCCTCTTAATTTCAATGGGGGACGGGGGTACAAACCCCTGACCGAAACTAAATCACATATCTTCGGTAAACAAAGGGGAAAAAAGAAGCTGTGTACAAAGTACTGTTGTGGTCGTGAGCCCCCCTAGCAGAAGTTTAGTCTCCCAAAATGCAACTAAGAAGAGTGGCATATACTAAAGTATGCGTTTGTGACATTGCACATTCAGGCACTGTTTGACCATGACTATACTCGCTACCATCAACACTTTTGACAAGAAGAATAGATGATGCATTTTGTCAGCATCCTTTTACCTGTTCCGCGTATGATATTGGGCGGCGACTTGTCGGCAATATCGGCTAAATCTCAAACGGCTTTGGCCCAGAGTAAAGATATGACAAAGGCACGAGGGATGGGATATTGCTTTATAGAAAGGAGGTGGGATGGATATACAACATTCAACTTGCTCTATTTAAGATGTCGGAGGAGATTTTGGTTGCAGTCATCACCGCTAAAAAGCTCGGCGTGCCGCATGGATTCGGTGTGGTTATCTGAAGCGACCTGGTTCTTGAGTGGGAAGTGTCGGGGTGTAATGAAGGTTTCGGCATTCGAGGAAAGCTGCATCTCTCTATTTTGTTCCTCTTTCTCTGTTCTATGTCTCCCTTAATTGTTTAAATCTTCTGTTGCTCTCTCTTTCCCTTATATCCTAACTAACTTGTTTATATTTCGCTTACCACCCCATCTCTTTACCTTCCTCACTTTCTCTCTCTCTCTCTCTCTCTCTCTCTCTCTCTCTCTCTCTTCTCCCCCTCTCCCCTCTCCTCCGTCCTTTCCTACCCCTCTCTGTCTGCCAGGTTTCATTTCTTGCAGACTCTTATTGTCCTTCTCAAGTGTTTTTATTAATTTGGTATCCCCTCTTCTATCCTGCATCTAACATGTATAACACGCCCTGGGCAGTGGCATAAACCCTCCCCCATCAAATCGCGAGAAAGGGGCATGTTTCATGATTTTAAAAAAGTGGGAGATAAGTGGAGAATTAGAGGCACGTGAAAGGGAGATAAAAGGACTCCCTCGTGAACCCTCCTCTATTACATTGCTTTTTAAATTCACATTAAATGCATACACCTATAAATAAAAGCTGTTGGCCCCCTCCCATCATGACTGGGCCCTGATACGCCATTAGTCCAGGGTATCATCTAACTAGGGAAACAGGTCTGTGAGGAATGAATGACCAGCCTAATTACCTTAGATTGATTGGAAAGGGTAATTTAGGAGACCCTCTCGAACGGTTATTGGCATCAGGGTGATTATCCATTCACATCGTTTAGTCTGTTTTCCCGTTGTGATGTAACCCGACTCTTTCTCAATAATTGCACCGCAACTCTCACTTTGATAAGGAGTGGTGGTTTATGCACTTGAATTCCAATATAAGGGTTTAGGGTTCGAATCTCATCCGGGCACTAACGTCCCTTGGCAAGACATTAACTTACCTTTACCACTTCCAACCCATGCATGGGACTCGGTAGGATGTGAAAGTCTCTTAATTTTCCACATCATTGTGAGCGAATGTGGTTTTTGTTACACCAAAGCTCCGTTTTTACTTTAAAATGAAAACTTAATTTCTTTGATATTCAGATTCTGTTTACTGATTAGGTTGTTAATTTGCTCATGTTAAATCTTCGAGAAGAAACAACTTATACTTTAACTTACTCTTCAACTACAAGTACAACAACAACATAAACACACAGAAAGTTGCAACACTATTTGAAAAGGAGTTGCTCATTTTGTAAGCGTCCGGCCTCATCGTTAATGAATAAAATGCTTAGATAAGTCATACTCTGTATTTGATATATCAATAATCAATAAACATGTTAAAGCATACATTCAGTTCAGCTTAGTAAATCCCTTTCAATGTGTTACGATAATATGTAATCGTGTTTATCCCTCATCTCT
>NW_022145604.1:4827076-4844576 GCF_000002235.5 Strongylocentrotus purpuratus | reverse complement strand
AATGATTTTAAAAGAGATATAGAGAGCTCTATACATAAACAGAGAGAGAGAAAAACAGAAGGAGGGGGAGAGCTAGAGATTTCAGTCGGGGAAAGAAAGGGTGAATAATAAATCGTTCATTCTATCATTTATACCACTTCGTGACGAAACCCGTCACGGATTCATCACGTATTGTCAGCCATATAAGTGCCATGCACGTGTATTCTTCTAAAGCATTACTATTTTCATAAACAGCAACATCGAAAAAAAAGTAGTGTAGATGTTTTTGTCTCTCTCGTGCGTGCTTGAGTATATTTTGAGATACACTCCCAAAGCGCATTCTAGTATAGATAGCACGGGTTATTTGAAAGGCTTAATTAATAAATTTCTTCTTCTTCTTCTGATTGGCAAGCTCTGCCTGTTTTTTGTTTGTTTCATTGTTTATATTCACAGGTATTGTTAGAGAGTTAAAGGACAGATGCGCACGAACAGATTACAGTTATCGTAATAGGCTATTAATATAATTCTTTTTTTAAACGTTAAAATAAACCAGTTCAACTAATAAACAAGTGGAAACCATGAAACAATGTTATCCCGTCTTCTGTAGAAAAATGTATCTTTGTGTGTGCGTTTGCTCTTTATTATTTTTGTTTTACTTACTTTCTTTCTTTTTGGCACGTGGTGTACTGTAAATCTATACGAAAGTGAATCAAAGGCGATTCTGAGAGAAAGGGGAGAGCACATTTCGCCCCGGGTAAACACAACATGTCATATCATAAGTACACGTTAAGAATTACAATGATGCAGTGCTTGAACCCCCCTTCACTCCACACACAAATAACGAAGCCCCCCCCCCCCCCCGACAAAAAAAAGAGACAAATTTATAAAGGGGGCACCCGGAAAATGTGACAATTTACTTATTTTGTAATAGTTGCCCCCCCCCCCCCCCCTGCAAGTGAATCCTGGATACGCCTCTGAACATATCATATCTCTACGTATACCCTAATGTTTAACCATCGCATCCTGGCTCGAGCTGCCACCAACATATCCTTATTGTCCGGGCACATTGCACAAGCATTGATTGAGGCGAACAAGTCATCCGTTCCTGATCCCTCACGAATCGATAGGGGCTTTGGATTAATTGCGGAATGTGGGTAGATTTCACTGTAATCTAACCGACGGCGGATTTAAACCCCTAGATGGATTAAATAAATGGGGGAAAGAGAGACGGGTGAATTAATTGCTTTTGGTTTCTAGCTAGATTATTTGAGAGCGTGTGTGTATTTGGGTTTTTACAGACGTGTATCAATCAGATATGATTATTTACGTCTGGGGACCGACTTTTAACGTCACCATCCGAAAGACGTGACTCAGTTTCGAACCTGTGTTCTCGGCTGAATCAGTTTGTAACTTCCACTGTTAGCTGGATTACAGGCGCACGCCACAACGCCGTGTGTGTGTGTGTGTATTTGGTTTTAACAGACGTGTATCAATCAGATATGATTATTTACGTCTAGGGACCGACCTTTAACGTCACCATCCGAAAGACGGATGGTGCATTGCTCAATTTTATATCAAGAGTGTTGCCGGGATAAATCAGTTACCACTTTGTTTTTCTTTTGAAATATAAAGAGAATTGACTATAAAAATTGTGTATTTATTTATATTTCCACACGTGTTATTTCTATCATTGTCAACATCACCACCATCATTATCATCATCATCATCATCATCATCATCGCCATCATCATCACCATCATCATCGTCATCATCATCATCATCATCGCCACCACCATCATCATCATCGTCATCATCATCATCATCGTCATCATCGTTATCATCGTCACCATCGTCATCATCATCATCGCCACCACCATCATCATCATCGCCACCACCATCATCATCATCGCCACCACCATCATCATCATCATCATCATCGCCACCACCATCATCATCATCGTCATCATCATCATCACGAACTCCACATCTTAGGAAGATCGTTTAAAAAACATTTGATTCGATTCTTATCATCATCATCATCATCTTCATCATCATCATCACAAACTCCACATCTAAAGAAGATCGTTCACAAACCATTTGATTTGATTCTTATCGTTATGATCATCGTTTGCATTATAACCATGTAATTACCAACTACAAATATCAGATATATGAAAGTTACGGCGCTGGAAATGAAATTCCGTCCTTAGTCGTATCATACCCGATTGGCCCCGAGTCAGGCCACGGGAAAGACACGTAGTCAAGCCAAGACCCCAAGACAAGCCAAGACATACGGACATTAACCTCGGGCAATTTCCATAATCATGTACATCACCTAAGCCTATGGAAATGTGAGAGTATTGCACAATGACGGCTTTTAAAGGGATCGTTTAACAATGTTAAATATGAGATGCACGACCCTACGAGTTATCAGTGTCTGTGATATGGTGTTATATTGAAGCCCTAAGAAATGCGCTTCAAAAATGATCAAGAAGTGCCTCAAAAAAGGAAAAACCTTTGAGAGACCGGTTTTACCATACTCTTTTCCCCCAATAAACTGTAGTGTTATGAAAAACGTTTGGCAAACGCAAAATTTTATTTAGATTTTCAATCATACATATCTGAATAACCAGACAGGCGATCGGCTTGTAAAAGTCATTGGGGTTCCGATTGTTATTTCTACCGGAAAGTGTATTGAAAGTTGATTGCTCGAATCTATTTGTGATTGAATTAGAAATGTAACTCTCAAATCAAAATTATTGTCCCCATTACCACTATTTGAATATTAGGTACACTAAGAAAGCTTCACTGAACTTCCTGTTTTGACGAGTTTGTGATGGGAATAATCTTTAGTCATTTCTGACGTGTAACTGATGATTTTGAAAATGAAGAGTGATCGGAAATCCAAGGATATGTCAGTTACATTCAGTGAATTGATGGATTAATCTAAGAGGGAAATTATGAAATTATCTTGTAGTGCCTAATATATATATTAAACTGACTGATTGCATAATGGCATTCGGAATTATCTCATTAGTTCAAATAATGGATTAACCGACTGATTGAATAATAGCTTTTGGGATTATCTACTTTAATATGTCAGATAAAAGCATTAAAGTGACAGATTGAATGATACAAATTGGAAATTATGTCATGGTGTCAAATGACAGTAGCAAGCGAATCAATCATACTTTCTGGTATTAAAAGAAAGAGTAGAAAAAAGTGTAGCCCATATCTCATCTGTTTCTGTTCAAACCGTTTTTTTTTTCAATCTTGTTTTTTATTATGCAAGTTGCATTTTGTTTTTCTGTGGATACATAATATTCTCCCTCTCTCTCTCTCTCTCTCTCTCTCTCTCTCTCTCTCTCTCTCTCTCTCTCAGTAGCTCCCCCTTTCTTTCTCTCCCTCTCTCTCTCTCTCCAACTCTCTCCCTCTCTCTCTCTCTTTCTCTTCTTCTCTATCCATTCTCTCTTTCTCATTCAAACTCTTTCTTTGTCATGATTATGTACTTCCATTCTACTTTCAGGTCTTTGCCAACCCTCCCCTTTCTCTCTCTCTCTCTCTCTCTCTCACTCTCTCTCTCTCTCTCTCTCTCTCTCTCTCTCTCTCTCTCAGTCACCCTCTCTCCCTCTGATCGTTCGTATAAATTTCATATTACATAACACTAACCAATGGCAATAATCAGGAGTATTCATTATTTTCCATTTAATCCTCCGCAGTATCTGATAACCCCTCAAATGATGTCGCTCAAATAAACGTTTATAAATGTAAGACAGAAGAAAAAGAAAGCACGCGGTAGATAGAGTTCACGTTCGGCTGCTAAATTTTACTCTATGCATTAAGAATCGGTACTTGTTCTGTTCATGAACAGACATGTTTGGTAGTTTTTTCAGTCTCATCCGCGCCTTTGATTAGGCAACTAAATATCGGCGCTTTATAAATTCCTGGATTGGATTGGATTGGATTCATTTACGGTTACAGATAATCAACAAGCTGTTCGAATAAATCCTACTCGGTTACAAGTAACACGATTACGCTTCCAACTCGTCTCGTTTCATCCCTTTTCTTTTCCCATTGAATGAATACCAATACATTTAGATAGAAACCGTCTGTGTGTATGTTTCCAATCGGCGCCAGGGAGGTATTCGAATGGATAGATAGATAGATACAGACGAGGTGAGAAAACGTGCATGAGCTAGATTTTCATGAGGATTGGGTAGGGTAACACGCATGGGCATATCGGAACCAAATGATTATGGGTAATATTCATGTCACGTGACCTTTCATTCAATACGGCTGAACCGGTACCGATTACATGCAGTAGCGTCGAACCGGCAAAATCCAGCCGGTCTTTTTTTAAGACCATCGATATCCGAACCACGTGATCTTGATCCACAAACTCAGCAACATTTTTTGTTTCAATTCATCGATTGGTTGGTTTTTGCTAGGGTATCCATTTCCTCTCTGGAGCTAATTTCAAAATATTTTCACATATTTGTTTGCGTGAGATATTGCTTTGTCTAGTTAGTTTCATAAACATCTGTACATGTCAATGAGGTAATGACTACTGCTTTTCATTGAATATGATTGCAACCCTATTTTCCCCGTTGGTTTACATGTTTCAAAAATTGTCTTAAGACACATTTATTCAAAATTGCTTTTTATGATTAACTTACTCTGTTCACATTGATGTGTATTTCATATTTATTGCAATGTGTAGGTTAATTTGCAGTTTCTTTTTGTTTTGTTTGATATGTAATTGTTTATCATTGTTTTTTGTATGTTATAGCGCTTGGAGACTTCGGTGGTAAGCGCTTTATAAGCACCTTCTTTATTATTTATTTATCATTATTCTTTAAAGAACCCACGCACTACAGCATAATCCAGGGTTTCTTTTAATCGTGCCATTTAATCTCGAAACACACTTCCATTCATTCATGTATCTACGGATTAGCTTCGATGACTACAGGTTGGTTAATTTCATTTTAATGCAATCCAATGCGGGAATTCGTGGAGCATCACTATATAATTGTATAATTAAAAGCGAGGGCATATAATCAGCGTGAGTGTAGGCTCAAGTTGACAGTATCATGAATCATTGACAGTAACGTTTGGTCAAGTCGTTGAATGAGCGACGTTATCATTAATGTACTTAATCAGGTGGATGACATGTAAATTAACAAGGCCATTGATTTGGGGGCTGTGACAGGAGGAGAAGGGGGGGGGTCCATTATTTTTTGTTTATGTTCCCTTTTCCACTTTTCCCCACTTTTCCTTTTTAACGCCAAATAAAGTTAATTCGTAGTGTATCGCTACCTCCTCTTTTTGGGGCCCACAACATATTTCTTTTCTTTTTGTCATCTGAAAATGATGGTAAGAAAAAAAAATAAGTAAGAATATGGGAACATCATGATAATAGGATCGACACATTGCAATTTCTCCTTTTTTGAGCCTCTATAGTGCATGTTCAATTGAAATTTATAAGAAATTGTAAAATATTTATAAAAAAATACCCCGTCTCCTATTCCATATTAAAAACAATCTTGTCGAAAAATTATGAAAACTAGGGTTCCATTTTACTTCACCTAATCTGGCTTTCCCGATTTTTTGTTCTTTTCTTTTTTCCTGTCCTTCCTACAATAATTTAATTAAGAGGGTACGTGTACCTGTACATCGCTATTACACCATTGTCTGGGATACTTGAGAACGCTATGTTATCCGTATTGCAGATTGATTGCATCTGAGGATTGGCTTGTCGGAAGGTGGGAATTTCAAGACGATATTTTAAAAGTCTGATACGATCTGTTCCCTGTTTATGTAGCAGGAAATAGACACTGATGGGGAACGAGATTGGGCTGACTGACGGTTTAGGATATTGCAAGATAGACAAGAGATAGTCTTAAAACGAGGGAGGGGTTGAGAGCGAGAGAGAGAGAGAGAGAGAGAGAGAGAGAGGGAGACATCCAGAAACAGAGACATACAGAGAGAGAGAGAGAGAGAGAGAGAGAGAGAGAGAGAGAGAGAGACAGACAGACGGAGAAAGAGAAAAAGAAAAAGAGAAAGAGAAAGAGAAAGATAACAAAGGAAATAGAATAGATAGGGAGAGTGAGAGGGAAATTTAGAGGGGGAGGATGGAACACAAAACTACATCTATAGATGGCAAAGAGGAACAGAAAGAGAGAGAGAGAGAGAGAGAGAGAGAGAGAGGGGAAGAAGGGATACTGGAAGAGGGGAATATGATAGATAAATGTAGGAAGAGGGAGGAGATACAAGGGGAGATATTGAAGTATTAGTGGCAAATTCAATGCAACAAAAGGGGGTGTTTCACAAAGATCCTAAGTTTAACTTATCTCTAAGTTGGACTTAAAAATTATGGAAAGCCATTAGCATCTATGAAAATATTTTGTAAAAGTTATTTCAAAAGGCATAAAATGTTGATTAAAATCATTCGTATTTTCTATTATCATGGGAGATTTCATGTTCTTGATGTGGAATTTATGGAAAGTCTAAAATACTTGATTTTTCGCTTTTTAATATATTTTATTTTAAGGCTACAAATGGCTCTCCATAACTTTTAAGTTCAACTTAGAGTTAAGTTCGACTTAGAATCTTTGTGAAAAAACCCCCCAGATTGAGGACATCGAGTGAAGCATAACAAAGTCCGAGTCAAAAATAAAATAGGTTTCAATTTTCCAAAAAATTAGACATAGTCAAAAGAAAAAGGAAAAATAGTGAAATTGAAATTTTTTTTTTGATTTTTTTTTTTTAGAGGGAAAGGATTTTCTACATATCATGAACCTGCCATTGCCAGTGTTATGAGACAGATGAGCAAGGGAGTATCTGATTGTTTAAGTCCTCTGTCATTTCTGTTTTCTTCACATGGTGTCACATGGAAATAAATATTTAACATTTTCCATCAGACGTTATCAATAATAAATCAGAAATGAATTATGCTCCGCCGGAATACTTCATAAAATATTCAATTCAACACTCTCCCACGTATTATTTTGAATTGTCTGACATTATGGGGAAAGATATAGATAAAGACAACATTTATGTCGGAATTGAATACGAATTGATATCAATTTTTAAAGATTGCATATTTTCGAATTTCTGTTTTGATAAGACGAATTTGTGTATAAATAAACTTTCAATGATGGAAGGCATTGGACTTTAAAAGTCGCATATATTTCAATTATCAAGTATACATTTAATAGAAGGCGTGACACTTTAAATCCATGTGCATTTATATTAGCAAGTTCAGTTGCGTTTTTTTACGGGGGTTGTACTTTGGGGGTCTTTTCGGTCCCTATTCACTCCCCCCCCCCCCCCCCCAAAAAAAAAAAAAAAAAAAAGTTGCAACTTGTTTTCCGTTTTCTCATTAATGTATCACTCAATATTAACTCTAATAGATTAGGTTAAAACACAAAGAGGCAAAATTTACCAAGAATAGAACCACATATTCTCTTTACCTCTTGACTCTAAACCCCTCACATATTCCTCCCCCTCCCCCATGTATTATGCAAGCATCTGTCTCTATCTTTAGACTCATGCACACTCGTTTCTCGCCCGGGTCTCCCAGGTCTTGCCGTACGGCGGTATATCGGGATTCCACGTAAAGTAAGTCACTGCTTCCTTTCTGTCACATTCCTCCTAGGGAGGTTTATATAGAGACAGTGAGGTAAGTGGATCCCCAGTGAGGGATGAATGGATGACTACGAGGAGATGAAATGTGGAGAAATATACACCCGCGGCAGTCATCATTTTACTGGCAAATGTCATTTCTCTCTGTCTCTGTCTGTTTATACCCTTCCTTTCAATTCTAAATCCACTTTGTAACCCCCTCTCTCTCACTCTCTCTCCCTCTCTCTCTCTCCTTCAGCCAATGTCTTCAATTATCCTATCTAAAGTTTGTATTTCCTATATAATTTCAATCTTTGCACTTTGTTCATTCCCCTTACTTCTTGTTAATAGTGAGCGGATACATCAGTAACTTAAATTCTGTCTGTTTTTATCATATTTTGTTATCAATCTTTGTCCCACTACCCTTCTCTTATATTGGGCTTCACCCCCCGGAAAATTACCCCCTCCCCCGAGAACACAATTACCCCAACCCTGAATATAACCTCCTACGCCTGTAGGAGAATTACATGGTCATCGTCATCGTCATCATCATCATCATCATCATCATAATCACTTCATACATCCCTATCCTGTTTTCCCCTTATATTTGATCAGGGGTCTCCGGGTGTTTGTACCCCTACCACAACAACCTGTGCAGTAAGAAATTTATTTCGCACCGGCGAAGCACTAAGAAGGGATTTATTTTTAGCCTTTCGTCCAGACATGTTCATATCGCGATGATTAATTGCTATATTCGCTGTTATTTTTTCCAATCCCGTCGTTCTTTATCATATCTTATCTCTGTTTCTGTTTTTGCTCCTTCTGTCGTTAGCTGTTGTTGGGACCTGGCACCCCCCCCCCCCCCCCTCAAAAGGGTGAAAAGCAACAAAGAAAGAGGAAGAAAAAAGCAGCAACAAAATCCCTTTTTATACACTATCTGGTTTAAAGTCTTGCAGTTTAATATCTGTAGTCTCCATTTCGTCAAATTATATTCTGCCTCTCTACTCACATCTTCAGGATCTGCAAGAAAACCTGTGTGTTACTATACTCTATTCTCATTTGTTAGCTATTTTATGGCAGGCCTTTCTAAAGCTTCAATTTAACATTGCAGTGACGAACTAATGTGATTAGTCCAGCACTCACGTTGCTATGGTTATGAATACAACTGATGTTACTCGCCTTCAACCTATGTAAGTATGTCAGTGAAGGTTACCTCAAATTGCTATTGTTTCGTGGTTACAAAACATGTACAAGTATGCATACTGTAAAGGAATTCGAAAACAAGTAAAATTCGAAATGTGTTGAAAATATCTTAGCGGCTGGAATCCCTCCTATCGACTGTAGTAGGTATCATCTTTCCGCGATGGGAAAGTGTAGGGGACCTTTTGATTGCGATCGATGCATCCTGAAACGGTGTCCTTGACAACCACGATATAACTCTTGTGGTTTCTAAAGTCTCGCTCCAGTTCACTCTGACAAATGATGTCATTTTGAAGTGTAATATAGAATTACGCCCCATTAAGATATTATCTATTTGGCCAATCCAATTAATTTTCCTAACAATGCCTTAGAGAGAACAAACTGGTGATTTTAATTGAATTTGGCTTTTATCGTAATGTTTAAGGTAAAGGTAATTATATTCAGTACAATAAACGTTTTTCTCAAATTGAGGAAGTGGAGGATAAATTCAACGCAACAATGGGGAAATAATTACTATATCGACATGATTACATCAATCACGAATATACACCTATCAATAAAATTCACAATTACAAAGCGGCTTAGACATATTTAATATTTAACTCTTAAAATGCCACACACAAAAACTCCCTGTTTTGGAATGTATTTTCTCTTGGCATTGATATACCGAAAGTTTGAGATTATGTAACTGGTTGTAGTCTACAACTTACGTATCCAGAGGGGTATTTCAGAGGTGTTTAAAGGGTTGTCACCGAGCTAAAGAAGATCCCGAAACTGAATTGGCATTACCAAACTTTGCCCCATGCCCCTAAGTAGCTTCGCCACTGCCAATACAGACGCAAGACAACATATACTGAATTGTATTTCTTGTGAAGGTGGTCATTCCATCATAATACTTCACCATTCAGATTCGATTTCCTGATGCATACAGCTCACTTGTCAAATACCATTAAACCACCGCCTACTCTACGAGCTCTCATCATACACGCCTTCCGTCTCACATTGACATCCGGGTTATTTCATATACATCTTAAAAATGATAAAGTGACCACTTTGTCGAAATATGATTTATGCTTGTATGGAACATTGTTTCAGGTTCATTTCGGTATGCCTTTAATCATACAAACATGTTTATAGACAGAATGATGCCCGAACATTCTTTGGTATTATCCTTCTCTAAGCGAGATGAGCTGGGGAAATAGTTCATCGTTCTTCTTTCCCAAACCAAAAGAATATGAACAAAGTATCTTTAAAAAATATAACCCAGTATTGTAGACTGTTCTGAAACAACAATCTAGGGTTTCATTCCCTATCTATTGACAGCAATATAAACAAGCAATAATACACGTGTAATACTTCTTTGAAAAATTACAGTCATAAGCATAATAGATATGATAAAGGAAATGACCAGGTTGATCTATTTAAGCCCAATGACTTAACTGATGCTTTTAGCCGACAGGGCGGCGGCGCTAAAATCTGTGTTGAAGTCAAGTGAGCAGGTCCTGGTCTTAAAAAAATATGTAACAGACCAACATTCGTTTCTGTTTTCTCTGACACGTCATTTGTTTTCCAAATCTCGAGCAAGCGGGTAAATGTATATTGTACTTCTCCCATGAGTTCATATCTACTGTAGATGACGGATAGTGCTTTCTAGGTCTTTTGAATCTATCTTATCCTTTCTTAACATTATTTTATTCAATTATTTTGTAGTTTCTTCTCCTGAAGCATATTTTTGAAGTATTTTTTTTATCACTGATTGATAGAAGCGACGAGAATTCTTTAAAAACGTATTTGTGTGTATACAAATGTTTTGCTTTTTAGTAGGTCTTTTGCTTAGGGTGGGGACGACGAGGTCCCCATGTCGGTTTTTCTAAATAATCGTCCACTCTAAAAAAATATCAGCAAAGGAAGTAAACATTGAGATGAATGGTGTCGTTGAATCATCAATTTTTATGGCACGGAAGAAGACAATATCTTATTTCGAACGAAGAGCAACTGCCGAAATGATTAGGGTCACGTTTTATGAACACCCTCCGTTCGAAGGAAATGGCAACTCTTCTGTTTTTCATGGAAACCACTAGTATATTAAAAAAGTGACATTTCAGTCCTATTGTGTGTTGGAACGAATGGGAAAGTTGTTTGGCACTTTGTCGTAGTGACATTACCGATGTAGCCAATTTGAAGTGCTTATATTCTTTGTTAATTACAAATTTCGAAAATTCAAAACATAATTGAGAAATTAATGTAAATATGTATTGAAATTATGGAAATAAAAACCTCGCTTGAGGATAAGAGGGAACAAAATAACTGAATTATTTTTTCATCTGTTTTGGTCAAACTTTCATCCAAACATCTGCTTGTCTGATATTTCCTTTTCTCTTTGAGCAGTTTTCTAGTTGGTTTGGATTCTCTTTCATACATATCAGTCGCGAATTGTTTTAACTTGATACAGGTCGTGTACATGCAAGTAGACCAAAGTGTACTTAACACACATACAAGCATCACTTACAGGCGAGTGTTTACTCGGGAGAAGGAGAAGTCGAGAAAGAATCCTCATCTTCAAGATTCTCTCAGGGGTATACTAAGCGGTAAGGGTGTCAGTAGTGGTTGTCTCTGAAGTGACTTGTGGTTGTGATAGTGAAACATTTCCTTTCCATGGACTCCACCTCACTTCAATTAATAGTTGAAATCTGTATACATTTGAAGAAGAAGGATCAATGATGATAATGGTGCAGATTTTGATTATAATAAGTTTGCTAATACTTCTGATGATGATGATGATGATGATGATGATGATGGTAATGGTTATGGCGACGGTGATGATGGTGATGACGATGATGATGATGATGGGGAGGAGGAGGAGGAGGATGGTGACGGTTGAGGGTGTTGGTGGTGATATTGATGATAATGTAAATGGTGACCACTATCAGGTTAATAATGCAGCTAAAAACGAGGATGATTATTATATTCATGAATAATAATGAGTTATTAAGCCATCCAAAATAAAGATTCAAGAAGGCGACGATGAAAAGCGTGACGAGACCGGCAATCATGTTAATGATGTCGACGACTTCGGAGTGAGTGAATTTTCTATTTCCATCCACCAACTGTCGCTACTTTTCTTTGCTCTTTACTGTAAAGGAGTTGCCCGAGGCCGTCGCTCTAGAAACGTCGGCAAGAATCAATGCTTAGCTCAACCACGTAGCACTGTCTTCATCTAGTGTGCCGATTAGTGCGTTTACCTGCCAGCCCATTCAGGTTTTTCAATCTCTCTCACCTTTACCCCCATACAATTCCGCCCCGGTGTGTTTCGTCCTCCCACGCCCGATGCTCATTACACTGCACGATAGTGAATTAATCTTAATAATGTTGATGTCATTCGAATTTGAGTGCGACTTATAGGGGTGGGTGTAGTGTCAAAGAGAGGAATCGTAAATTAATCAATCTCATAATTAGGAATGTATTTAGACTACATTGAGAAGGGCTAGAAAGAGAAATCGGGAGGTAGAAAGGAGGGAGAGGATGGACATAAATTATTATTATTTTTATTATTATTTATTCGGCAAAACAAAGTGTATACAGAGGATAACATAGAAGAACATATCATGATGAGCATTTACAAGTTGCCAGGAATGGGGCAGGCAAACTAAATCACCGAAACCGTGAAGGTCCCCCATTCCGAAATGAGAACAATATGCCATATTATAAACAAGAAATAGATCCAATGAGAGCAAAATATAACAAGAAAGAGGGTGTATGCTCAAGGGTGTGAGTTTGTGCAAGAGATAGGCGGAGAGAGAGAGAAAGAGAGAGAGAGAGAGAGAAAGAGAGAGAGAGAGAGAGAAAATTAAAGGAAAAACAGTAGGAGATTTATAAAGTGTGAAATAAACATGCATGCATCGTTAATACTAATTTTAATTTAGAGGCTACCTTTAAATCAGAGTTGGTGAAGAATAACAAATAGCATGTGGTTATCGTTTCCATGGAGACCAATTTCGTATGATTATTTCGACATAAACACAATTATAGAGTACGCACCCATGAGAACGTGCAAATACACTCTCTAAGTCATGCAGTAAATGGTTCTCGTAGTAGAAATTATAATCACAAGAGCCTTCTGTATTATAATCACCAATTATCATCATCATTATAATTGATGTCGGTCATTCTGGGAATTCCAGTCGGTTGAGGAGATGCTGTTGTACTCTATAGTCGGCCTCGCAATCCAATATGGAAGTGTATACCATATATACACTAAGATATTGAGAAATAATATCCAAACAGTAATGGCACTTTGAAACCAAATGATTGCCTATGTATATACATTTATTCCCCATTATCATACAGTGAAGGAATAAAAGTATCGAATAGTTCACAACAGCTAATTAATACAGAAACTTAATGAAAATGATGCCATACTATACGCTGGAAAGGTCTAATACAGATATTACACGGTGAGCTAGATCGTCACTCCACCCTATCTTCTTGTTCAGGTTATTCAACTTCTAGCAAATACTAGTATTCTTTTAAATTCGATCGAAATAGTTTGATTTGTGGTCTTTTAAGTCGTACACTGTATGTTATAATATCCAAATTTCAGGCTCTTAGAATCTGGCCTTTCAGTCTGCTACCTTGGCAAGGGATGTATTGTTTTTGTTTTTTGTTTGTTTTACCTGACTGGAAGAAAGTGTATTTGTGGTCTTTTAAGTCGTACACTGTATGTTATAATACCCAAATTTCAGGCTCTTAGAATCTGGCCTTTCAGTCTGCTACCTTGGCAAGGGATGTATTGTTTTGTTTTTTGTTTGTTTTACCTGACTGGAAGAGAGTGTATGCTTGTCATTAAGCAACCAGTGAACCGACGGCTTTAAATCCCCTCCAAAGTACTTGGTAATGATAATTAATGAACTACCAAAGGGCACTAGCGCATCGACTTGGTTTCGAACCCTGGACCTCCCGGATACGAGACCACTGCTCTACCACTGAGCTATCGTCATTCCTACTATGTAGTGGATGTGGGATGTAATATACTAGTTGTTATTCATCGTGGTATTGCTCACCACGATTAACATTGATAGATGTATTCCTCTTCGTGCGTCCTAAAAGAAATTTTAACCTGAACAAAGTAATCCTTTTGGTGCGAAGTAAATATTTTGACAGACTTTGCTTTAGTATTAAGATCATGTTATTTAACGAGGTTTTAGCGAAAATGACAAGTATAAAACCCTTTCCCTCTTTTTATCTCTTTCTCTCTCTTTCTGGTTTGTGACTTCAAAGGTATTAATATTTTCTTTCATTATTCTTTAGTCAAGTAACCGGTTCAATTTCTTTTCTTAAGCAGGCCATTTCCTCAAAAGATGGATCGAGGGATTGTTTTTCCATTCTCATGGAATAATTAACCTTGCTATATTCACACATATAGGATAGGCGATGGAGGCTCGGGTGTACGGTGGTGGGTGTTTACAGATAAAAGCGAAGATATAGTTCGAAGGGGATCAATGGATCGAAGAGGGGGTATCAAGGGAGAGCGAGAGAGAGAGAGAGAGAGAGAGAGAGAGATGCAGAGAGATGCAGAGAGAAAGGGGAGGGGGAAGAGAGAGAGAGAGGGAGAGAGAGATGCAGAGAGAAAGGGGGAGGGGGAAGAGAGAGAGAGAGAGAGGGAGAGAGAGAGAGAGAGATGCAGAGAGAAAGGGGGAGAGAGAGAGAGATGAAGAGGGAAAGGGCAGGGGAAAGAGAGAGAGAGAGATATGCAGGGAGAAAGGGAGGGGAAGAGAGAAAGGGGGAGAGAGAGAGGGAGAGGGGTTGAAAAGTGAGAAATGAAATAAGAAAACTAGAAATTAAATGTGTCAATTCTCTGAATGTTATATCCTACTATTGAATCAGGAAGGTTGGAGAGAGAGAGATGTACACGTAATCACTCCCTACCCCCCCCCCCCCCCCCCCCCCCCCACCACACTACCCAAACCAACCCCACTTCATCCCACTCTAGGTGGAACTACTGGCCACTGTTCACAATTAACCGAACACGTATATCCACGCAGTATGCTTCTATACTGTAATGATGAGTCGCCCTTTTACTAATGAATTCGCCCTCTTTTCAAATTACTTTCATTAAAGCAACAAATCAAAGCGCATTAACCTATGGATTTCCCATGTTTTGCTGTAATTAGAATAATTATGATTCGAAATCGTCGATTGATTGATTGATTGGTTTTTTTATTCGCCAAGCTTCCAACATACAACAATATACAATAATAAAAGATCAAAATTAAGTCAGCTTGGACAGGATAATCCACAAAAGCTTGAGAGCTTATTTCCAGTGGAGTCCTCTACAGACATGTACAAAATTAATAAGTTGAAATAGTAATATTAGTACAAGAAGAAAAAGAAGAAGGAAAAGAAGAAAAAGAGGAGGAGGAGGAGGAAGAAGAGGAAAACAGAATGAAGAATGAAGAATGCTCATGACTCTTATTTTTAAAGAACATATTCAGAGAGAAAAAATCCGGGAATTGACAGGGTTTTTTTTAAATTTAGATGGATGTTTAATCTACAGATGATATCAAGTGTAGACCTTTACATTGTCGATGCCAATCTACTTATAGTCATGTATCATACGAATAACTGGTGTATAGTTCAAACGGTGTATAGTTACGTATCGTTCTCTTCTATTTGTAATTAGTTTGAGAGTTTGAGAAGGACAAATCCCTGTAAGAAATTGATTAATTTTGGGTGATATGCACTCTGTTCGTCTAAACGTGAACGTCCTAGCAGCGCACTTTAAAAGTAGTTGGTGCTCTGGTATAGTGGTAACAAAAAAGAAGGTTGTTATGCAAGTTTTGAAGGGAATCTCGGTAGAAATGTCCCCTGAAAGAAAGTATTTCTAGATAACCTCATATACAAATATTATGAGAAGTAGCTATAGCCTTTGGAGCATATGTTCTTGCCACCTTTCGTTTATATATAGTCCCATATACTCATTTCTGAGTGCAGTCAGAGTGTTCTTTTTTCTAGCAAGATTGAGCTAATCTGTAATTTCAATTTGATACTTGAAAAACATCACACTTGGTTCCTATTCTTATTTCACTAGATGATCAACCTCTTCCGATTGCTACCAATTTATTTTAAAATTGATAGCATGACCAGAGCACTGTCTCATAAAGAGTTGCGATTTATCCAAATCAGTCACAAGTCAATCGTAAGTTGTCAGTCTCATATTGTCATTATGTACATAGTTGCCATTAATATCAATCGCAATTAAGTTGCGATTAATCGTAACTGTGTATAAGACGCACCCCATAACTCAACATTATCTTGTACAGCCTTTCCCTCTGTGTATACATCGAACAATCAATTATGGTTCACTAGTTTTTCAGAGACAACCGACTAATTGAATTAACAAATGCATTTCTTTTCATCTTGTGGTTTTTTCACTGTTACAATGAACATCAGAATCCTATTACGAAAAGCAAATTTAGTCGTCCTTGGTGCTTTGGCAGTGCTTAGTGTTTTTTTTTATATATAACGGCCTTCCATACACTCAGGATAATGTAATTAATTTTTCATTGTCCATATATAACATAGTAAGTACAAGGAAGACAGGAGAATGTGTTTAAAGGGCAGTCATGAGATTTGATGAGGACAATATGACACTAAAATGAAATACAAATTCAAAATGAATCTTTTTTAACATTAATTTTGTTCACATAATGGTGCAGACTTTCATGATTATAATTGGTATATTGTTGGGTGATACATTGGTGGAGATTTCATGTTCATGATTCGATGGACAGAGTAAGACCATGAAAATATTCTAGTTATTCTGAACATTTCTACAAGTATTTCCATAAGTGAATATGTCATGGTGCTTTTTCATACATTACTTTCAATTTTGACTATCAAAGATTTCGTGTTCTCCATTGTCAACAATTTCAAAGTGAATAGGCTGTTGCACTCATATTCAGATTTTACTACCAGACCGCACTATTGCCTTATACTCTTAAAGGGACTCGTGATCTGTTGCGATGGACGATGGGCGACGCGTCCCGACGTAGGGATGTTCGTTTCGAGAGAAATACTGCACATTTGGTGCTTGAAAAGAAGAGAGGGAAATAGAGACATGGAGAGAGGGAGTAAGAGAGAGCGAGAGGGGAGAGAGAGAAGGAGAGAAAGAGAGAGGGAGAGAAAAAAGGAGAGAGAGAGTCTGCTATAGCCCTATGATGTGTTAACTCTATATTCCAAAATGCTAGAGAAATTATTATGTCACATTAGCTGCATTTACGCTGCAAGCAAATATCATCGAGTTTTACAAATTAATGCTTGGGATATGTAAATGTGCCTATTCTATCACTCATCTTCTGGTGTTTTTCTTCAGCCTCGAATGTTACCGATTTGCAAGCGTCGTTTAAAAAAGGCCAAAGAGCCTGCGATGTCGAATTTATGAGGCCAACTGGCATGCTGGTCCGTCATTAAAAGCCGAGCAATTATTTCCTCACGCCTTCCATGCCAGAAGCGCTAGTTGACATTTTTCGTCATGTCTGTGATTATCTCTTACCCCTCGGGGACTACCTACTCAGTTCATGTAGCCGCCGTGGCTTTCTTACATAACAAGCCATTATTTGTATGGTGATGTGTCGTTTTTCTGTATATCAAAACAAAATTTTGAAAAATTTCTTTTTTCTATACGCAAACCATTTTAATA
>NW_022145604.1:4762076-4824576 GCF_000002235.5 Strongylocentrotus purpuratus | reverse complement strand
CACTTAACGCACAAACACACGCACACAACATCCCACACACACGCTTTTCCTCTCTCACACTTTGCTCCATTTCCCCACTTCTCTCTCGTTCTCTCTCTCTTAACTCTCTCTCTCTCTCTCTCTCTCTCTCTCTCTCTCTCTCTCCATCCCTTGACTCTCTCTCTTTCTATATACATATACATGTATACATATCTCTCATTCTCTCTCTCTCTCTCTCTCTCTCTTTCTCTCTCTCTCTCTCGCTCTCCTTCTCCCTCCCTCATCTCAAAGGTCACCTGGGGTAACCGCCGTTGACAGTTTACCTAAGTGATCGATGCTCTCTAAGTGGGTATGGCGATTTTTTATTAAGTATCACCGAGGTACTACCGACTCCTGCCGACGCTATAACCTTGGATGCTTATTATAACGAGAATAAGATCAAATGGAAATATACTGACCTGAAGATCGAGTCCGAGGGCCCTTTGTAATATATATTCGCCGTCAATAGAAGAGCTATAAATAGAGATCAGCGCGGTCATCATTTTTTATAAAAACTGTCAATGGATATCTATATGAACATGAATAGTAAATGACTATGCATGCTACATCGGAACGATGGGAGTTTTAAGCGGAAATCGTAGACTCGATACTACACTAGAGAAAATAAATGATAATGAAAATATTACGTTGATGTTTAATAATTTCGATAAGTATCTGTGTTTTATTTGAACAATCTGCGGCGATGAATGTTCCACAATAGCTTGCAAATGTCAGACTGATGATTCAGTCGCGGTTTAATCTCTAATTGGCTTAGCCAGGGACACCTACCCCAATCTCTTAATGGTGATCATAAAGAGAGAGAGAGAGAGAGAGAGAGAGAGAGAGAGAGAGAGAGGGAGAGAGAGAAAGAGAGAGAAAATTGGCAAGGTGCAAGAGCAACATTAACCAAAGAAATGAGAAATAACAAAAATATTGATTATGGGGAAGATTTGTATTGGGGGTCGTATATCTAATTTCAACATTCTCTGCACCCCTCTCTGTCACCTTTCCCCCGTTTATTCATGTTTCGCCTTTCAATTTGGGGCACAAATCCCTATACCCCTCCCCCAAAGCCCCCGTATCTACCTTAACATTTCTAACTGAATGCATTCGACATTCGGCGCCAGCTTCTGACAACACTGCTCTAAATATTGTTACCTTGAATCAATACAATACACTTCTCGTACTCCCATCACAACCAGATCGCAGTGCTGCGAAATTAAAACCTGAAAGGCTTGCAAGTGAATAAAAGCGAACCAGACAGAAAAAAAATGAGCTTGAATGCCAAGTGTCCGACCGGCTCTGATTTGCCCGTATCAGAAAAAAATAAGAAATATACAGAGATGATCCAAATTGTAAACACAGATATTTGATTGAAATATCCAATACAACTGTCACACATCGTTTTGCTAAATGAGGATTTAATGAAAGCCATTTGATATGCTCCACCGTTCATTGTCCACGAACTCGTGAAACGCAATATCGCAACCGTGAGATCTGATGTCTTGCCATTTAGCTATGGTGGATAATGAACAAATAAAGTCGACACATATCATTGGGGATTCACAATCCTCTCAATTCATACAAGGTTTCTCATATAATAGTTATTCCTTTCTATTTCGTCACGCTCTCTTTTTCAATCGTGTATCTGACAGTCTCGTTTCCCTTGTCACTTTCTTCCATGTATATCGTATTTTATTACATGTATCTATCTAATGTTGATACAAGTCCTTTTATCCCTTATACACGTATCAACATGAGCGGTTTGTTCAGTATACTATGCACATAGTACGATATGATACATGTATAATCAACAAAATAGAAACAAAACAAATATTTCCCATTTTTCTATTTAATCAACCCTTTCTCTGTACCCCCCAAAATAACAATAACAAGAATTAAAATAAAATAAATATGTTTAACCCATTGAAGCCAGGTAAACAGAGCTCCCACTATCTTCTGTTCGCGCTATTACAGGCCTTGCCATTGAGCGTCATAGAGTCGTAACGCCGTTCTTGTAAAAAAAAAATATATACAGACGACTCATGCCCGATGATAAACGATCAATACTCATATTTCCGTGATCGATATGCCCTTGTCAATTACAGGAAATAGTTTGTGACACCACGCACTATAATTTCCGGTAACTGACATACAAATCAACACAACCGTCTGACATGTGCATGTGCAACTACAATGTTAATGGCGTATATGACACAGTTGTACTGAACATGCTCCGGCGACGATTGCTCCGTAGTATAAACAATGCTCAAGTGTTCTATACTAGAACTGAATTCCTAACTACTACTCTGGATCGTATACTATGCTTTCTCTTACCTGAATCTTAAAACTAAATTTAGTCTAAAATCAATTGTAACCTTAATCCTAACCCTACCTTCTTTACGAAGCTAAACCCGGAGCAACTGTCGCCCGGAGAAAATGTCGGAGCAGACGACAGAGCACCTGCTAAAACAAATTCAAAATGGACTAACATTCCTCTATTTGTAGATATTGGAAATTGAAAATGACTAGGTTTTATGAGGTTCCCTAAAGCCTAACTTTTCGTTCTCTTGATACTTTGCTGGATCAAACAAACCATCTTCTGTATGCACAATAATATGATACACATTTCTAATTCACTTTAATTTTACAGATTTCTTTTTTGCTTCTTTTTTTCATTTATTTTGTGTTTTTTGTTTTTTGTTGGGCAGTAGTTTTCTAACTTTTCTCATTCCACCTTTTCCCCGAATATATCATTGTCAGCGGCTGGAAGTTTTCGCAGGCCTATATAACAGTTGTAGATTTTTGACGATTTGGAGCAATGTCGGTGAAGTTATAATCTTGAGGAAATTTGTACTAACTTTGTCAAAACATGTATACATTGTCAGTGCAGGAACACTAACAATACTTTATCCCTGGTTCATCAATAGCAACACGCATGAATGAATTGACTCATTTTCACGCATCAACCTTCTCTATGTGTCTTGTCAGTATCGATTCCTTATTGCATTTCATCAATCGCATTCGTCCTGTCGATCCGAGCCGTCACTGATAGCCAAATCTGTGTCCACAAAGAATTTTGTATCAGCATGATCGGTTTGGTGCATAGAACAAATGTGCGATTTCAAAAACTGAACATCAAACTATATTCCTTACCTCGTGTATACTGACTCGAGTGTTTTGTTTTTACTTAAACCTGATTGATTCAGTTACAAACGGGGCATAAGCACTGATTGGCATTCAGAATTACTCCGTGTTATGTAATATATTTTGCCCGTAGGCCTTTAAGAAAGTCGTTTCGAAATTACGATTTCAACCAAGGGGTTAAATGTAACGATTTTAACGTGGTCAAAACATGATAAACGTTGAAATAAAGTAATAACGTTCAAATGAGGACACGACATTAGTTGTCAACATTAAAAAGTTATCTTCTTTGCCAAAAGGTACATGAGGCTCTGAATAGAGTTACACAACACAGCACATAATTTCACTGTATCGTCTATAACAATTGCGTTGCTTGGACGCTACAATTTGCTACTTTTTAAAATCAGAATCAATCAATCACGTACTCTTATTTCTTTGATAATAAAAAGTCTATGTACATTTCCAAGCTTGTATTAATGATTTCCATTCCCCTTGCGGGTTTAATTTAATTGAATTATCATCATTGAAATTCATGTTCTGGTAGTATTGTTGCACTTTTCTTCCAGCTTGAACCGTTCCCTTTAATAAGCTTCAGCAACAGTTTCCCAATTCTTCTCTTTTCACGGTACATTGCCCCATAGTTTGTGAATTTGCCTCTCTTCAATGAACGCTTGAAGTATTCCCATTCGCAGAGTCCTTCACCTTGGTCCCACGCGTTCCACCTTATGTCATGCTCAAGTTCCTATCCCAATCTCGAATTGTAAACGTCTTGCTCGAATGCAACTGAATCAATAGATTTACCCGTATCGATCTGAGCAAGCATGCTGGTTTTATTTACCCATATCTTAATCGATTGGTCCATAGCGAACGACTGGGTTTAAAAGATGCGAAAAATTCGCTTGGAAGGAAACAGTTTGTCATTAAACAAGTCCTCGTCTGTGTTCATTATTAATCCATTTATTTGATTTTGCGGGGGTATGGGTGTGGAGTGGTCTGAAATTGGGGAAAGGGTGGGTGCTAGAGTTGTGAGCCTCTTGCTCGAGAAATTTGGATGTTACGCTTCGCTGTTTGTTATAGACGTCTCTTAAAACTTGAACATGCTGAAAGAGAGAGGGGTAGGGGAGGGAGAGGAAGGGAAACAAGGGAGATGGTCATGCGAGAGACAGGAGGAAAGAAGGGGCCAAGATGTATCAAAAGAGACGAGAGTAAGAATAAAATTGGACAATCTTTCAAATATTAACGGAAGGGGGTCAAGAAACAAGGGCGTTCTTGTATAAATGTGGGGATGTCTATTTCGTACATATCACGTGACCTTTGTCAAGTTCCGTAAGAGGGAGAACTTGCACAATTCCACACGAGAACATTCATCGACTATTTCACAGGGTTTCATGCATTCAAGCGTTAAACTGAAACAACTTCCCACAATGAATAATTATTCTGCTGAGAGCAACAAGGGCGTGTAGTCAAAAATTGAACGTGAACCAAGAGCCATTTTTGGCTCTCAACATACTAATCCGTCCTTTCGAAGCGCATCCCAGCTTTAATTTTATTTCGCTAATAAGGCGGGATGTTCTTATTTCCCCCTTCCATTCAAGCAATACGAAAATAGATTTCTCCTTGATCAATGTGGGAAACAGGTCCCATACCTATATTTTTTTAAATTGAAATTCATCTTTTATTATATAATATTACTTAATTCTGCCTCACTCTTTCCCTCCATCCCTTCCACAATATCGCCCCTTCACCATTTCCCTGCCTATCTCCATCTTTCTCTCCCCTCCCCCTCCCCTCCCCCCTCTCTCTCTCCCTCTCTCTCTCTCTCTCTCTCTCTCAGTCTCTGTCTCTTTCCTTTGATCATACTGCTGCTTTCTTTCTTTCTTTAATTCTTTTCTTTCACTCACATGTTTGCATTTTCTCTCGCTTTTTCCAATTTCTTCTTTCCCTTGCACGTGTTTTTTGTTGTTTCTGGATACGTAGTAGTCTCTTCCCCCTGTCTCTCTCTCTCTCTCTCTCTCTCTCTCTCTCTCTCTCTCTCTCTCACCCTTCGCTGTCAAATCTCACTCTCAACGTGTCTTAATGACGTTACACATTAGAACAGACTATACCGATTAGGCCGTCTCCCGCCTATCTCAAGGCGAGAAAACACATTCGATTCTTGATGACGCAATATTTTCGGTGAGACGGGCTGAATTAAAGAACCGTTTTAGGATATTGACATTGGGACGCCAAAATGCTGATCGTCCGTCCTTCAATATTTACAATATTTCCCCAAGGATCGATCGGCAGTTTTTCTTACAGAAAATTCGTTGACTGCACTGAGATGTATTACTCTTTTGCATTTACATAGTTGCCGTTTCGTTATGGAAAGCACTTTCATGATTATAAAACAAAAGATAACAGGACCGAGGAACGTTAACGTGTGTCAGTATGATGATGTGATTGTAGAGTTAATACAGGTGAAGGGGCGTCACTATTGGAGGCGCTTTCCCGTCTCTTTTTCGCGCCTTTTTTCAGCTTCCTGTCTCATCGTATCATCCCCAGAGTCTGTGGCGTGGTTTGGGGTTTGGGCGGGGAGGGGGGGGGGGGGTTGATCTTACTCGCTGTAAAACGAATTTTGAAATAGAACCATCGAATGAGGTAGGGGTTGGCAAGGGGAAAGAGTCGTATCACGTTTTTTGTTCACTCTCGCCCCCCCCCCACATGTTTCCCCTCCCTCGTCCCCCTCCCTTATTATAAAAATAAAAAAAATAAAAAATGTTACCTGTGTAAACACAATAATCACCCTGTCTTAGTGCGTGCACTCGGGCCTGACCCAGTCTCACCTAGTGTGTAACCGCGAGGAAAAACAGTGCCCCTGACGTTCTATGTTACGTCGAGAAGTCATTGACTCCTTTTTCTCTTTAACATTCAGCGGACGTCGTGCGAAAACGTATTGAAACGAAAAAAACAAAATCATGAAAAACAAAAAAAGTAATTCATCACCGTAGCGGAGTCGAAGACAATTTATCTCAAGAACTACACCGTGACAACCAAGCGTGATTTCTTGTCCGTCCTTGATTCGATTGTGGTTGATAGCTCACATAGTTGCTTTCGTGCTTTCCTGCTTGTTGCCATTGCATCTTGTTTCTTCGGTCAGAAGTTAACCAAAAGCCAAAGGGCATGTGATTTCTATCGCTTCTCTCCAAAGGTTCCCTATGCCCTACTTCAGAATGAACCGTAAAAATCAGAGGATGCATGTAAGGTGAGGTGTTAAATGTTTCCTTCTTTTTCTTCTTCTCCATCTTCTTCCTCTCTTTCTTATTATTCTTCTTCTTCCTTTTCTTCTTCTTCCAATAACATCTCCTAAATTTGTTCGTGTTTTGTCTACATTGTTAGGATTATTAGATTCTTTTGAGTTGCATGAAAACGCATTTACTCAAAATCTTGCCAAACACAATATTGATGTAACGTGGAAACGTTCATCACTGATGCCAATAATTAACTGCTGCGCACACACGGCTACGAGGAAAAGACTTAAGCAAAATGAAGGGAAGTGGAAATGTAAATATTGCAGTCTCGAACGCCACAGACCGCGTTGTTCGGTCTGCTCTAGATTTAAAATTGTATCATTCCCCTTGCAGCTCACGGTCGATAACGTGTATACATAGCATTTGAAGCTTTCCCTACGCTAGTGACAAAGTTATTGTATTCAACTTTTCTTCGGCAATGAAAACGTTCTGTACAGAGACGTGCCCGGGTAGGTTCACATCAGGGTTAGATCGCGTGATTCATTGCTAAGTGTGAACGATGCATTATGGCATTAGCTATGAACGCGTCTGACAAAGTCTGACATAGGAAAGAGCTTTAAGGTCACCTTTATTTCTTCTGTTCAGTGTCGGAAAATAAATTCTTTCATATGAAAACTCAACTAACAATTCAGTAAAGGTTAGGAACTACAATATATAACTAACATATGCCAAACAATTTGAGTAAGAATTAGGCGCGGATTCAGGATTTTCCAAAAGAGGGGGGGGGGGGGGGGTGGTGTGGGGGCGGAAATTTTAAAATCGCGCACACCGTTATTTCAACTCAATATACCAATACTTGGGTAACTGCTTCGAGGGAGATCGTATGCAAATTTTGTTTTGCTCAACGGGGGAGGGGGGGGGGGGGTTTGAGCACTAAAAAAATATATATATATTTTGTTTTTAAGTCAACAACCTCAACCCCTTCCCCTGAGCAACAACAAAAAGGTAAAATTGTGGTTACCATCTTTTTTAAGTTGTTTTTGCCAGGGTGGGGGTCTGGGCCCCCGCCCCCTGGATCCGCCACTGCCTGGGAAAACTTCAATGTTACCTCCATCAAGTCTTTGTAAGTTTGCCAAAACTTGTTCTGGTCCAAACTTCCGATCTCATTAAAGAGAAATAGAGAGACCTTTTCGTGGCTAATGTTATCGTTTACTAATGACCTTTTGTTTCAAATCAATGTGGATTGAGCGAGTGAAAGAATCAATGGAGGAAAGTATGGGTGACGAAGGTACTTATCGACCTTTTCAAACTAGGGAAAACAGGGGGAAGACATTTGCAAAAAATTGGGAGAAGCGAGGTGTAAATCATGCCAAATGATGTTATGCTAACTTGTTGGACTCCTACACGAAGCGAGTCAATTCTATCGACCTTCGACATTTCCTTAGGAAAATAAATCGACTAGAAAAATAGAGTAAATAATTCCGTAGTTAAAATGTGGGATTGCTTGTCTGAGTTTAAAACAAAATCAGAAACACTGGGACCGATAAAAAATAGTTTCGCTCAACCCGTCACACATTTTTTGTTTTAATAGAGTGGGTAAAATGGTACAGTCACGATTGTATATTGGTTGGTTTCCTATCGCATTCATGCATCAAAGTTTTTATCGATGGATACCATTCAATCAAAAGATTAATTTTTAAAAAAAATAAAGAATTAAAAACGTCGAGTTCTGGTCATAGTGAAGGGAAATTGTTTGATTTTCCATGCTTTCTATACAAAATTATGTACAAGATTACAATGTTACATACAAAAAACTCTTTAAAGGCCCACTGCACTACTTTAGCTACTTGCGCCCTCTATATAACAGACAATGCATAATCGGTGTTCATTGGTCCCCCATGATCCTCTTTTTCTTATGTTATTTGAGAGCTGATTTGACGATAAAGCCACCTGTCCAGTGACCTCGCAGTGTGGTCTAATCCCTCCCCTACACTAGTACTGATGGGCTTTAAACGCCTTCGCATTCCAAACGACTAAGTAGTTCTTTAAAAAAAGAAAAAGCACAATACCCATATTTATTTACTGTATTTCATGATAAAAATATTATTGACAATTTAAATAAAAACACTGTTTGTAATATCTGAAAAGGGGCAGAGCATATGAAAGATGGTTCATGGTGCCAAAATTGTACCCACTGACCTATTTTAAGGAAAAGGAGACACCCCTTTCATTTATATTTATCAAGGTGGAGATTACTTTCAAGTAAATGATCATCAACTTTAATTGTTAAGCCTAAAATAAGGGGTGAGTTTAACAATTCTGATAAAAATACATGTCATTATTTGGAGACACGTTATCTCTGTACCATTAATAGTGCAGAGGAAAATCCGTCTTCCTTGTTGCATTCGTTTCAATTTTACACTCCTATTTTCATAGTGTTAATACACCAGTTTACAGTTGTATCAGTGCGCATGCGCAGACAGTTGACCTCGGGTCATTGGCCCCAAAATTGGGGCCAATAACCTCTGACCTCTGGTATTTATGCGTAAATTAAAATTGCGCCCATGCAAATGATGATGTGCGCGCACAACGCAGCGCGCAGGCAGTGATGTCATCATTATTTGCATGAGCGCAATCTTAATTTACGCATAAATACATGACTCCTAGGTCATTAGCTTTGTTTAAAATGGCGCACACAACTGTAAACTGGTGTATTCACGGGTACTGATTGTTTTGTTTTATCGCTTCATTCCTAGACTGAAAAACCTTGTAATATCGAAGCGCAATTTATCACACTTTAATGCTCGTAGAAGGATTATTGCCGGCAAAATAAAATGGCTGCAACCGGGAAAGGGAAAGACATGCCTTATAACTAATACGCATGCACTATTTTCCCTGTGGTTTCCATGGAAACCAGAGGCAATCGTTTCGGCGAGGTGTTTTTGTATGCGATGAGTGAGAACAAGTTTCCGTCATGGTCGGGTTTTCGAAATTGAATTAAAAAATTGATGAAGGACGAAGGCGTAATTCCGATAGAAGCAACACAAAATCTGGAGTGCTAAGGTGTCACTCATAACAGAAATGTGAAATTCTAGCATGAATTGTACGTTTAAAATCTAATCATCGTGCATGAACTTGAATGATTGAAGTCCCACAGGTATAGAAGTATAAGATTTCTCCTATTG
Source organism: Strongylocentrotus purpuratus (assembly GCF_000002235.5). Taxonomy (NCBI): domain Eukaryota; kingdom Metazoa; phylum Echinodermata; class Echinoidea; order Camarodonta; family Strongylocentrotidae; genus Strongylocentrotus; species Strongylocentrotus purpuratus. Next base: position 4,815,002 of record NW_022145604.1, on the reverse strand, counting down.
ATCGGGATGGCCAGTGCCACAAGTAGTGGGAAATGCTGCTTTCGACATATCTAATCATCTAATGTGAACTTGAATGATTGAAATTCCCGAAGTAGGAGCATTAAATGCCCATGCTTGATACATAGGTAATCATTCAACAGTATTAACAAAGTAGAGAGGATGCTGTTTTCGACAAATATTGAAAAATAATAAATTCTGGAAGGTGTATGCAACATGAAACAAATTGAAATGTATTGAAGTGTTTATTGTATTACGCTGTAGCGGTTATCTAGCTTGTTTTAATATCGTATGGGTTGGATGGGATCATTGATACAAAGTACATGTACCTATAAAGGAATAGGACCCATGCAACATGTACGACGCTGTTGCCTCTACACTTTTGTTTTGTTTCCAATCAAACAAGCAACGTATCAAAAACAATAATCAATTTCCGGCACGGCTGCCAAACAAGCTTTCATGATCTTCAATTAACTATCACTCCATATAAACCGTGTTGCTACCAGTATCCTTGTCAAAATCCAATGATCTTACCCTTGCGTTCAGCGATGCATAAAGTAATCATCGCCGACCTTGGGGAATTCGCTTTCATGCTTTTGTTTCCGCCTGAAGCATCGGCGTGGAGTTTGATGGAAGTAGCCACATTGAGGTAATGACCTCTAGTGGACATAGAGTGACCATGACAGAACAAGGACATTGGCCGATCACGCCACCCGCGAGTAACGTAATGGTCTGCTCTCCATGACCGCGCGCAGTCGTACTTCTGTGGTGATCGAAGGTGAATGACTTTTCAAAGTCATGGGATGAAGGAAGACGTTCCCTCCGGACACAGGAATATAAAATAACAGCATATAATTGCAAGACGTTAATGCTAGACTGCGATTCGGTCCCGAAAATTCTCGACCGAAAGTCAGACACTTTAATCGCTCAATACTGTGACACGTCCATAACACGCATCATTAATTCTCATTGCACTATAGGGCGCCATTTGAATGAAAGAAAGGCTACGTCAACAACTGATGCAGTCTATGAGGCACCTTGTGAGGGTAACATCGTATGGGACCCGTTTTACAAAACCTTTTTTCAATGACAAGTGACCAAAATCAGTGACAAATCTACTGATAACCAATCAGAAGCAAGGATCTCAGTAGCTTATAACAAAAATTGTCATTTGTCACTGATGACAAGTTTTGTGAAACGCCCCCCTGATTGCAAATAAACGATCCAAGCTGACTTACCTGCGTATGGACCAATATCAATAGCGCTGTTATTAACGCAGTCGAAATGACACACCCTGTGCAATGTGTTTTAGCCCAGTACACACTGCGTCATTTATTTGAAGTATGATTGCGTCATTGACTGACGTGGCCGTCTTTGACACCCGATATGAAATTAACATTATACTGTCAGCGAATTCAAAACAAACAGAGCAGACTCTGCCTCTCTTCAATGATGGGCTCATGCATGAATTGCCTTCATGTGATTGGTTATTGCATAACACTTTCGAAATGACGCCTCGAGTGCAACGTTTACCAGTGTCTGATTTGTTTTCCAGTAGCATCTTTAGATTGACCATGGTTGTTCGTTTTCAGAATGGTTGACATCACCTTTAAATGTCTACTCCCTCTCACACTCCCAGCTTTAAGTCGGAGCGGTCCGTCATATGGAATAAATATCTAAGCCGTCGGCTCTGTATAACTACAAGCTTGTAATAAGAATTTCTGGCTTGGAGTAATTTGTCCGTGAAATGCATTTATCAAATTATGGAGATGTTTCTCCGATGCCTAATCCAACCCCCGCTCTACTGAGCATTTTCTTCTTTCAATATTTTTGTTCTCTCTCTCTCTCTCTCTCTCTCTCTACTTTATTACCAGCCCTCCTTTCTTCTTTCTTCCCCCACTCACTCTCCCTTCCTTTCTTCCTTTCTTCCTTTCTTTCTTTCTTTCTTTCTTTGTATCGCTCTAACTGCCTATCTCTCCTGTTCTTCTGCTTCTGTATATCGTTATTTAATACAACATTTTCAACTGGGTGCTGCAAGATATCTTTAGAGGTACCGCAAAAGAAATTCAGTTAGCCTATATAAAAGAAATATATTTTGGAATAACTTCAATTTCGTTTAAAAAAAAATTAGTAAAAACCGCTATGTATTTTCATGAAGCGTTAACACTTTAAGGATAATACAGTGTCTTTCCTCGGTCGCTTCGCTCGCTCGCAACATTTAGAAACAGGATGATATCAGGTAGCGAATTGCCTGAATACATCTATAATTGTTTGAAGTCTCCGAAGACTTTTTTTATTTGAAAGCGAGGTGTCAAAATATCATCATATGCGAACAGCAAGATGCCCAGATATATATTACAGCCTTTCATATCGAAATTTCAAATTACCACCATCATCCGTTTCATTCCCTCGCAACAATAAGCTATGTTTTCCTATTTAGGCAGCAAGATGCCCGCATACATTACATGTATAGCGTACATGTATTCAGTGTGTTTTAATTCCATTTCCACCATTATAAAAAGGTCTTATTCGCTCGCTTCGCTCGCTCGCAAAATTTAGGAACAAATATGACAGTTGGTATGCATATGGCACTTGACGAGCGCCAAAGTGATGCAACATGTATTTTCTGTGCTAATCTTGGGATTTAGGTGACGCGAACTTTCTTCTTCTTGACAGGGTGCCATGAATTTAAAAAAAAGGTTGAAGAACGCTGATTTAATACATCAGCTGTCCACGCTCCCCATCTATTTCTTTCAGTTCCTTGTCCTTTAAAATACTCTTTCTGCTTGCTCCTTCCTGGCTCTTTTGTCTTGCTTTCCTTCTCCCTTCTCACTATTCCCCTTTTCCCTCTAGCTCAGTCAATAATCGGCCTTCATGTTTTATTCCTTGCCCAAAAAACAGAGCGTGATTAACTCGAAGAGAACCTTTTTCCTTCTTCGTTTTCCTTTTACACAAAGCTCCCTGCTATGAAATTCGATTAAACGCATGAAGCTGGCCTTGACGCAGAAGTACTCAAGAAAAATGCTAGGAAGTACTGTAGAAATACGAGCTACATTTGCCTTTTTACTTGTATAATTTGCATGCTCACAGTTAGAATATACATTAACACGCTATTCGCCACTTAATTTGTCACTTTCTTCTCTCACGTTTGTCTTTTATGACGTTAGCAATACAAATGATGGAGTAGATTAACACGCATGTTTTGAATGCAAATCATTTAAACAAAGAACCTTATTTGATAACAGAGTGTTTAACAGGGATAAGGAGCGTGCCTGGGAATATTAAGTAGGCGTTTTGAACGCTTTTCAGGCATCAAGACTCAGTTAACACGGTTAAAATTCCAAATGAGTGTCGGTTATTTAGAGTCACGTTCGTGGGTATTTTTTGGGGGGTGGGGGAGGGGGGGGGGGAAACAAAATTAGCAGAACCCTATCCCTATGCAATGTTGCAAAGTTTGTTTAATAAATCTATTTGATGTCATTTTCAATGTCAGCTATGGCGTAGCTAAGGGGGCAAAGGGAGCATGTGTTCTCCTTGCCCATTTCACCCCCCTTTACAAAATGACATACAAGGAAAGAGTTATTAAAGGTAATCCAAAGTTTTGGTAGGGGGTCATTAATTTGGTTAAATGAACGTATTGTTAGCATATGCGATCCTACAAGATTCATTGATCGTTGTCGCGGTTGAAATCGAGTCTGAAGTTATGAAATTGTAAATAATAATGTCTTTATGTTGTATAGCTCCCTCTCAAGGTCAATATATTAATTAAGCTATAAAACAATGTTTCTTGACTAAAATCGACCGACTAGCTATTCCCGTTTGGAAATTATATATCACAACTACATATTCTGAGAATTTCATGGTCGCAGCTACCCTTGTACGGCCGTAGGCGCTTTTTGAAATATATCAAACTTTACCGGGAGCACCGGTAAATTTTTATATTTAATTTTTCTCGAAAACAGGAGTGTTTTAGGGGCTAAATTTTCTAGTGCTTATAATACATCCACAGGGGCATCCAAATATATCAAAATTGTAAAGAATCACTATCCACCCCATTTTCAAAATTTCCCAAAACTTTGTATTACCTTTAAGAAATAGAGAATGGTAAAGAGATCGTAAAATGGAGAGGGTACGACCCCTTACAAACACTACGCTTATAAAACCCATAGAATTTTTCATTTGAGATGTCTGGACTCTACTGTATCTACGTCATTTCTTCTGGTTACAGCTAATTAGTTGCGGTTTTTGTCTGCTTTGTTTTTGTTTTGATTTGTTTTAATAAAACTTAAGCACATCACTGCGGGCCATCAGAGTATTCAATGCCTTTTCCATTAACTTATGATTAAAGAAATCCATTGATTTTTCTTAAACAATCCATTATAAGATGCGGACTATAAAAAAATATATATTGATAATATTCTGTTCTTGTGTAGCGTGTCTAACAATAGGAGAGAGTCGTTATTAGTGCAAGGTGGATTTCAAAGAATTCCCCAGCAAGGTACCCAACTAAGGCTGCGTTTATGCTTAAATTTTGAAGGCAGAATGAGCGATTTGTAACGCTCATCGTAATCGCAGTTCCACGGTGCACTGTTCATGCTCACTTCTCCAGGCAATTCTCCTTGGGTGGCCTTCAGCTGGATTCGCAAACCTGTGTGCGCATGCTACGTAGACCCACTAGAGGTCAGTGCGTTGACCCCATTTAAACGCGTTTACAAATTGTAAACGCATCTTTTTGTGAGTTTACGATCGGCGATCGTGATCGCCGTTTTTCGGTGATTCTACAAATTTAAAGTGAGCATGAACGCAATCGTGTTTTAAACTAAACGCGTAACAGATGCCTGATTCTGGCCGTCAAAATCAAGCATGAACGCGCCCTTAATCACCTGGGTCGAAAGTGGCAAATGTCGATGGGACCCATCAACTAGACCAAAACACCTCTGGTAACATTAGGTTTTTAAAGTTTGTAATGTATTTTCGTTTTCAGGCTCTACTCTTGTGATTACTTTTAACTCTAAATTGCCCCTTCCTTGCTAATTTGATCAGAATCTTGGCCGTTTTCAATTTGCAGCCACGACCCATTTCCCCATTTCTCGTTTCCCCACTTATTGCAGAGATACCTTTTTCTATGTACTTCCCCACTTTTACGAAGTAGAATGAATGAACCCTTCGGTTATCTGACCTAAATCTTAACAAAGAAGAAACTTACATACTTAGTTTCTTTTTCCTCCGCGAAGAAGACATCTTCATTTCTGACTACTTGCACTCTTTCGTCATTACGTACTTAACATCGACTGCCGAAACTCACACCCACGATGTACTTTAGTTTGAACATCAATACACACACAAACGTACATTAACCCTATAACGTTTCTTGATCGAGTTGGTGGGGGGGGGGGGGTCAGGGGTTACTGTTATATGCAATGATGTGGCCTTCCATTTTACCTTATGCACTCTCACTTCATCGTGGAGAAATTGTTGAACTAAACGCTTAACAGGTATACACAAGTAAGCCCTTTTAAAATAAAAAGTTCAGATTTGTTTAACGAGAAGGCACAGAGCCCAACATAATTACTTTTGAACAAAGCAGGGCGGGTATCGGGAAAAGGGGTTTCGATGGTGGCACACATTCCAGAATTCGGTGTCGGGGGGGGGGGGGGTGCTGCAAGGGTTTGTGTCTTCCTTCCTTGTACCCCTGCACATGAGCACATGAACTTTCGCTCAGTTACGAGCCAATCTTCCACTTTGAAATATAAACTGACAAAGTACTTTACTTTCGACACTAAATACGCGCATGGACGTATATTGAACTTTTAACATTTCAAGAAATCGGTCAAAGACCAGGAATGTTACACCTCATGAACCAGACCCTGCCCTCGAAATTCGCTGCCACGAAGTGCTTTACTTTGAACATTGAATACGAGCACAGACGGATATTAAAGTTATAGAATTTCTGAACGACGAAATAAATCTTCTGTTGCCACTCTCCACCCATGTGTGAAAACACTTCATAGTTGGCAGCTCGGCTATGGTAGTCATGTCGATGCGTCAGGGCGTGGTGGACATGAGCATTATGCGAAAATCCAATATTATCTATGAAAATATTTTGTAAAAGTTATTTTAAAAGGCATACAATTTCTTTTCAAATCATTCATATTTTCTATCAATATCAATTATCATGAAGATTTCATGTATTTGATGTTGAATTTATAAAAAATCTAAAACACTTGAATTTTTGCTTTTGAATACATTTTATTTCAAGGCTACAAATGGATCTCCATAATGTTTGAGTCCAACTTAGAGTTAAGTTCGACTTAGGATCTTTGTGAAACACCCCCATGCAGGACTATGTTCTAATCCATTAACAGGTATGTTTTTCAAGGCGTGCGAGAAAGGGTGGACGGCTGAGGGAGGGCGGAGGGAGGGGCGGAGGGGTCTAGGGGCATGGGGCTAATCAAAACATGACCCCATTCTGGTACTTTCAGCTACACATTAGAAGGTAACATGAACAGACAGATATTAAAAATCTCGCGTTTCAGTAGAACGAAATTAGCAGGCAATTATGTTTCCACAGTGAATAAAGAGGCTGAGTAAAGGAGTGAAGAGAAAGGGGGGGGGGGATGCGGTGATAATTGCGTCATAACCTGACCCCATTCGTGTACTTTCACCTGACATTAGGTAGTAACATGAACTAGAACATTGGATATTCAATCACATGAAACTGTGTATAGACACGTGACCGCCCTCCACCTAATCGCCTGTCACAATAATACGTAACAGAATTATCGATACACCATGAAACACCCTGTGGATGATAGAGGGCGTTTTGTCTCTTTTCAACTGTTCTCCTTGTTGATGTTCTGGCTGCTAATTGTGCTTTTATCATAAATAATAAATAGCAATAGTTATAATGATGATGAGTGATGACGTGAGGAATTTCGTAGAGGGCTTGTGAAAGTGCAAGGGTATTTCTTGTTCTACTTTTGCTCTCGACATGCCGGTCTAGAACCTACGACTTCAAGTCATATCGGAGCGGATTTACGATTTAGGAACCATGATTTGAGAGAGATTACTGGCGCGGCGTATCGGTTTTGAATTTGGGACCTCCAAGTTCCCAGATTCGATCCGACGAATCATTCGTGTCAACTTTCAACACTGATCAGCTAATGTAACTGGTCAAATTGAAGAAAAAAAAAATTAAAGGGAACAAATTTGACGAAAGTTTTTTCTGAATTTCCTTGAATATTTTTTCCAAAGACTTCATTGAGACAAAATCGTCTTTCCAGCTTTTGGTTGTGGCACTTCAGATCTCTTGAAAGCTTGATAAATAAAGACGTGGAAGAAGTTCATCACGTCTTGTTTTATTTGCTCTTAGACCTGGAAGATATCAGTCCAAATTAATCAAGCTAAAAGCCAACCTTTCCTGTTGACATAGATGTGCAAATTATATTAGAACAGCTTCAGCGCCCTTAGATATCTTCATCGGGAACCTGATATGCTGTAGTTGGCCCAGAAAAATTGCCCAGTTTGGCGGGAAAAATATGGCAGCAATGATAATTTGTAAAATGAAAGATATAGGATGACTAGTTACTTAACCAACCGCGAGCGTGACATGTCAAACATAATAACCCGGAGCCATTACGATGAGAGACTGTCTTTTACAGTGTATAGACATGAGGAGACATAGAGGGGGTAGTGGATGGGGGCGGAGGGGAAGAGGGGAAGGGAGAGAACGGAGAAAATATATAAAGGGGCAATGGATGTAGAGGGGGAGAGAGGAAGATGGTGAGATGAAAGAACTGTGGAATGAGCTTCCACGTTTTATTCGATTATCACCTTCGCTGGATGTCTTCCGAAAATGTCTAAAAACTCTCCTCTTTGACCATGATCCACAACTTCTCCGATACTTTTTATGTAAAGCGCTGTGAAAGAACAATTAGTTTGTAAGAGCGCTATATAAATGACTTTATTGTATTGTATTGTATGAGAGGAGAGAATGATTATGGGATTATAGGATGTGATACGATGGAGAGGTCTACAAGAAGGGCCGTATGACGACAACAAATTTTCAATGAAAATGTATAAAAACATAAAGTAGCAGGTAGAAAGGGCTGAAGAGAAGGGGTGTAACGTAAATAGAAAAAAAGAGCAAGAGAGAGAGAGAGAGAGAAAGAGAGAGAGAGATGATGGTTCTTTTGCCAGGAATGAATGGATGAATGTGTGAACGGAGCTTTCATTAAAGACATTTAAGTAATTTCTTATATAGCAAACTAAAAGATGCATTTAGAAAAAAAAGTGAGGATGGGGGAGAGAAACGGAAAGAAAGTCTGAACTATAAACCCCGACTGATCACACTAATGCATCCCGCCAATTGCAAACATGACATGCCTCTAAAAGCTACGTGAATGACTCCTTAACCTACATCTGAAGTGGATATATGGGACTAGACCACGGCTTGCTCGGGGACTCATCGATAAAAGGTAGAATATCCCATAGGAGCCAGATTTCTTCGAATTCAAAGAAAGGAACCTGGGAAAGTTTTGGTGTATCTTTGACCAGTGACGGTTTGCAGAGACAAACCCCAGTCAGTCGGTGTGCGTAACAGTGTCTGCAATATCAGACTACAATGGGCTCTGTACTTTGGTTGCTCCTGACACAGCTTTAGGATTTACATGTATGGTTGAAGTTTCATATTAAAGAAAGTGCATGCAGTCTATACCTGTCACTAGAAAATACTCTTTGGTTTGATTTTCTTTAATCTTAGGTTAAACTTGATGTAGTGAATAAAATCAGTGGTGTGATTTTGTTGAATCACAATTAGCAATTATATTACAATTCTTCTATCATTTCTCCTCCAGTTTGAGTTAAATTGCATGTTTATCAAGGCAATCCTCATTGTGATCATGTAACTCCTCAACACTTTGCATTTATTTTAAACATATATTATCGATTTCACAACTTATCTCGTCAACACCGTTTCTATTTCTAGTCATTACGATGTAACATGAATTTTAACTTGTTTTTCTATGCATCCTATGAAACATAATACAAAATGAGAGTATCTCAGTATTTTCCCAAGCGGTCAACAGTGTTTGCTCATGACCCTGACGAAGCTGGTAAACATGTAGAAATTATTCTTGTGAAGGGATTTCCCCCTATAAGGTCACCCACGTAATTTTTTCTGAATAATTCTCTCATTTCCTTGTTCGCAATCCATCAGAATCCTTCAATTTGCTTTCGGTATATTTCTTAAAACCACCGTGAACAGATCGAGCCAGATCAAAGCATGATCGATTTTTCCTCTCTCAGAACCGCCCCAGATTTTCAAAAGTTGAACATTCTTATAGATTCCTCGTTCTCCGAAGAATATAAGCCATTAGGTAGAAGGTAAATCGACTTTTGAGGGGTGTTGTAGGATTCTTTTTCATTGATAAATCCTTATTTGAGCCCTTAAGGAATTAGTTTTGTTTACATTTAAATGTTGAATTATCTGCGTGTATTTTTTTGCAAATGAAAGACCAAATAACCGAATGATTCCTCAATGCATTTTTTGATATTATTATTATCATCATCATTGTGTAAGCCTACACAATTATACAATTGTGATGAACACATGTGCATCGTTTGCTCTGAAATAACCAGGCTTGTAATGTACAGGAATGAATATAGAACGAACAACAAAAAAAAACAGACTCCGTCTTATCAAGATTTAAGTGACTAAAAATAAACTCGGAAATGGAGAATAAGAAGACATCTCTTTTCCGTTGTTCTGGATATGTTTGATATTTATATATTTGGTAGCACAAGAATAGATTCGTAATCGGGGTTTATCAGACATGTATAGAAAATTGAACCGTTTAGAGGTGAAAATTGATACAACAGCAGGTTGCGCTTACGTCATTGTGGGAATCAAGAATTTAAATACGGCGTTGTGTATAGACCCCACACCTCCCACCCCCCTCTCTCTCTCTCTCTCTCTCTCTCTCTCTCTCTCTCTCTCTCCCTCTCCCCAATCCTCTCACTTGTTATCAAACTTTCTTTCTTCTCATTTGTTGCTTCACTCTAACAAACTAATAGTTGGAAGCAGGCTTTGATTACATATTCCAGGGGGGTGTTTCACAAAGATCCTAAGTTGAACTTATCTCTAAGTTGGACTTAAAAATTATGGAAAGCCATTAGCATCTTTGAAAATATTTTGTAAAAGTTATTTTGAAAGGCATTAATTGTTTATTCAAATCATTCATACTTTCTATCATCAAGGAGATTTCATGTTCTGGATGTGGAATTAATAAAAAGTCTAAAATACTTGAATTTCTGCTTTTGAATATATTTCATTTTAAGACTCCAATGGCTGTCCATAATTTTTAAGTCCAACTTAGAGTTAAGTTCTACTTAGGATCTTTGTGAACCCCCCCCCCCCCAGGAGTACAATATCAACAAATATCATGTCCGGTCAATTGTGTCAATTTGTTGTTCAGATGCACACCTTTATTATTTGCTATTACCATCTTAGGCCTTTCGTTTTTTCAACTATATCCATTTATATATTAATAAATAGAGAACTCACACGTTGTCCATTACATAGGAGTTACGCCGTAATGATTTAATAATAAGTTCGTCACCTATTGGCCCCAATGCTAATAATCATCTTAATTAGACACCGCACGCCTTATGTTTAATTTTCACCTGACTCTAATCTATTACCCCCAATTTTTTTCCGACTCATAATGCATTGACCCATTTACTAGGCCAGAACAATCATCTATTGGTAAGAGACTTTATTGGTTACTGATGAGGTCAATTGAGAGAGATAGGGTCATCAGGAAAATGATCTGCAAACCAACCGTCCTATTTTCACAAATTTAGTAGGAACTTTCAAGCGATCCACATTAGGGTCATGCAGGGGCGGCGATCCCGGGGGGGGGGGGGGGACGGGGGGGACACGTCCCCCCTCAATTTTTTTAGGGGGGGTCGTCCCCCCCTGAAATTTGAAAAATTGCATAAAGAAAATGTATAGCGAATACTAACTAAAGACTGCAATACACTGAAAGGCTCTGGAGGGCCCAAGAGCGCAGCGTTTAGACTAACAAAAATGCAAAAATCTTCTAGCTCGGTCGCTACGCGACCTCGCATAATATCCTTTAGAATGTACAGTAAATATTGTAGAAAACCTGTATTCCGTTGGTATCACCGTGATACCCACTAGCCTACTGATGGGGGTGGGGGGACATTAATTTTGTCTTCCCCCAAATAAAACTCAAACTTGTTTCATTTCTAATCCGATACCCGTGATTTAGAAATGTTGCTGAAATTACATGATTTCCGTGATGTTTCCTCACTTTTGTGTAAATTATACTTTTTTTTGCGTTTGTTGGACAATGAAAAATCCCCAAATTGACAGTCAGGCAAAACATATGCTTATTAAGAAGCCTACATGTCAGGACCCACGGAACAGAAGGTTAGGGGGCCCGAGCCCCCCTCCCCCACTTTTTTGAAAAGAGTATGTCAAAGATAAATAGAAAGAAAGAAAGAATAGTACGTGGCCTGCCAGTGTCACAAATAAGGTTTCAAAATATGCTCACCCGACCTTAATTAAAGGCCTAAAACGTCTGAGCGTGCGGAGGCTTTCCCTCTGGACCCCTCCAGGGGCCATATGACGGGCCCCTTGATGCTTATCTGACCGTGATTTAATGCCTAAACCCCTGAATTCTGTCCCCTGGATCCCACGCCAATTATTGTCCTTCCAGTGTCAGAAATAAGGTATCAAAATATGTTCATCTTAGTGACTGTAATTAACTGCCCAAAACCCCCAGCTTCTGGGGGCTCTGGACCCAACCAAGGGCCCCAGGGTGGGCCCCTGAATGCTCATCTGACCGTAATTTAATGCCTAAAGCCCCTGAGCTTCATGAGGCTCAGCCCCCTGAACCCCACAATTAATGGTTTTCCAGTTTCACTAATATGGTGTCAAAATATGCTCATCTGAACGTAATTAAATGCCTAAAACCCCTGAACTTCCGGGGGCTCCGCCCTTGACACCCGCCAGGGCTCTGCCCCTAGAGCCCATGCCAATTTACGCTACACTCTACCTGATCGTAAATACTTTTGCCCCCCCCCCACTTTGAAAAAACGCGGGGCCTGCATATAACGCGTAGGAATAGTGGTGACGCGGATTTTTTTTCTTCTGCCTCCCCCCCCCCCCCCCTCCATTACGCTCATTACGCCACTAGTGATACCAACGGAATACAAATTTCTCCTCGCATTTCGTCCCCCGGTCATGAAAAGAAATCGCCGCCCCTGGGGTCATGTTGGGGGGGGGGGGAGGAATGAACCCCAGTTTGCCAATGAAGCTACATACTCTATCTTTCTCTTCCTCTTTCTCTTTCTCCATCTATCTTTATTTCTAACCATCCCCAATCGTTTTATCTTTCCTTGTCTCTCTTTTGAAAGCCTATACCCCTCCCATCTGCTATTACCTCATTCCATCTTTCTCCTTCTACCCTCTCTCTCTCTCTCTCTCTCTCTCTCTATTTATCTCTCTCCATCTCCCCTTTTTTCTCTCTCTCAATCTCGCTCTCTTCCTCCCTCTCTCTCTCTTTATCTGTATATTTATCTACCTACCTCCCTACCTACCTCTCTCTTTCTGCAGTATCGTTATAATTTCCTTCTCAATCATAGATACATCTTTACCAACTTCGAATCTTAATTTCCATGTCAATCTCAAAAATTAGAACTTAACCTGGCATGAAAGCAGGCCAACTACTTGCGAAACGTTTTTAAGTTTTATCAGATATACGAAGCAAATTCATACCTGGGGGCAAGGTTTATGTTATGAGATTATGGGATTTTCCTCCAAATCCATGTGCTTATCTTAGTCAAGTATTCTAGATTCTTACCAAAGAAGCCGATGAAATCTAGAGATCACTAGAAAATATTGTTATTAGATTCATTAATTTGAAGGACATGTTTGAAAGCTGTCGTTCTGTGGCACGCGGCAACGTAAGTCCACACTAATTCCTGAATGACATATTAACTACTAATTATACTCGTCATTCGCACTGGTTGCATACATAAACGGAGGTTGCTATACACAGCGTAGTATACATGTATCAGTGGCGCGGCGATGGGGCGCACGTCGGGCCATGTGCCCTCCACACTCCATTTGCGAGAAAAAAATGAAGAAGCGAGAAAATAACCAAAGGAGAGGACAATAGGGAACATAAAACATTACTCTACAATGCCGTCTCACCCCTTCTCTTAAAAATCAGTAAACCTCTTAATTTTTATTTTTTTTTAATATTTTTTTTATACCGTTGCCGCCCCCTCCCCCATAATGCTTTTGCCCCCTCAATGTCATCGTAAGTATAGCTTGATGTTTCCGCAGAAATGTATGTATAGTACTGTATTCAAGCAGAAACTAATTAATGATATTGTAAGTCTTTAAAAATGGCTAAATATATACATTATACAAAATTCAGATTTTCAAACCCCCCACAATCCTGCCCCCGAAAAAAAAATGAAGAAGAAAGGAAACATACAAACAAAATAACAAACACCCTCATTGAAGAGTAGTCAAATGTAATTTGCGCAGAAGAGAAAATAAGTGAAGTAATTCGACTGAGTTTGTGACAACTGGGTTATACGAGAGCTAGTGGGTGCAAAGGACCGTATAATTTTACAATAAATGATCATTCTTTTCAATTTGTGTTCTTTGTTTTGTTTGTTCTTGTATATTCCTGTTCCCCCCCCCCTTTCTTTCTATTTCTCTCTCTCTCTACAAGAGTAGGATCCCTAGATTTGGGGACCGGGTAAATGATGCTAAAGGCCCCTGGGTAAATCGAAGCCGACTCCATTACCCCTAAGCCCCTTTAATCATCAAATTTACTTTCTGCCGTATGCTGTCGCGTTTCTTCACAACATTATTATCCTCAGTTCCACCACTGCGTGCGCTATGCATCTTGACAAGCAGGTCCACTGGCTTTTAGTGGAACTGAATGAAATTAACCTGTTGAAAGAAATCATGATTACATTTTTTTTAAAATACAAATAAAAGAACCGAATCCTTACTGACTCCAAACCGACCAATTCGTGGCCCTTCGGGGAAATACAATTGTTCGTTCGGTATTTAGTCGGTCTCGTTGACGTGACTGTGACATCACACGAAGGAGACAGACACCAGACCGATCAAAGACAAGTATTACACCGAATTATCGGTGTGGAGTCTGTGTGGAGTCTGTGTAGAGTCGGTGTGGAATCGGTGTGGAGTCGGTGTGGAGTCGGTGTAGAGTCGGTTTGGAGTCGGTATAGAGTCGGTTTGGAGTCGGTGTGGAGTCTGTGTGGAGTCTGTGTGGAGTCGGTGTAGAGTCGGTGTGGAGTCGGTGTGAAGTCGGTGTGGAGTCGGTGTGGAATCGGTGTGGAGTCGGTCTAGAGTCGGTGTGGAGTCGGTGTGAAGTCGGTTTGATGGTGTGACTGAGGTAATATCCGCCAAAGCAAAAATGCGGACTCACTTTGTAACTTCCTATGTGATCAACGATGTGATGCTAAAAATGGAAAAGGTCGAATATATACACCCCCAACCCTACCGTCTCTGTCTCTCTCTCTCTCTCTCTCTCATTCTCTCTCTCCCTTTCTCTCTCTCCCTCTCTCTCTCTCTCTCTCTCTCTCACTCCCTCTCTCTCTCTCTCTTTCTCTCCCCCTCTCCCTCCCTAATTTGGTCTGTCTGCCTGTCTGTCCCCCTTTCTCTCTTTCCTTTACTACTCTCTCTCTCTCTCTCTCTCTATCTCTGTATCTCCCTCCGTCTCTCTCTCTCTTTGTCTCTCTCTCTCTCTCTCTCTCGCCCCCCCTCTCTCTCTCTCTCTCTCTCTCTCTCTCCCCCTCTTTCTCTCTGTATAGCTTTCCTGCCTGGGGAGATAATGGATTAATTAAAGCTCTGTTTACATTGCTAGCTATCAATCAGTTGACGATACCTGGTTTTGAGTTTCCACTTTTCTACCAAATTGGCGCCAAGAATCCGCTCAATCTACTTGTCTTTATATACCGTTTCCCAGAGGTTCCCAACTACATGTAGGTAACCTGAGTTTAAAGAGAAGGTTGAGTTCTGGGAAGAGGTGAAAAATAATTTGTGAATATTACTCATTCTTATTATGCAAGTATGGAAGAACATCAGTTAAGACATGTTCCCTGAAAAGCATGGCTCTTCAAATGCCTTCATATTCTAAATATGCATGTAACATCGTAAAAATCGGGGGGCCGGCTTTTTACGCCACGTGTTCGTGTAGTCCCATATACATCTATCTGTGCAAGTGTTTGTAATTTTACCAAGACTTGGCCAAATTTCTTATCATTTTGATGATTCCAGAACCTTGCAGTACACACCAATACTTATATGCTAGATGATCAACCTTTTCTGGTCGGTTTCACACCGTTTCTTTCACAATGCAATCGCATGACCAGAACTCAACTTCATCTTTAATTCATTGTCAGGTAAAAAGAAATGGAGTTCATGATAAAAGGGGCTCATTACAAGGTTTCATATAAGACTTGCAACAAGGAAAAAGCAAAAGCAAGTTCGGGGATATATTTCATCCACGTGTTCAGAAATATTCTACAGTCTTGACCGTGATGACGATAGCGTACTTTAATAAAGCAGACTGCAATATTTGAAACTTGTTGAATTTCGTGTCATTGTTTCACTGTTGTTTAATAAAAATGTACACGTATAGGTGTGCTATGTAAGGGAATGTGAAACAACGATGAACATTATCTGAATAGAACGCCAAATTGAGTCCAGTGTTGCCATTTGTTCCTCCTTAACATATCCAACTACTGCCAGGTTTTCATGTTTGTGAAATTGGGGCAGTTTATTCACTCGCATTTATATGACACTTGCGATAATGAAGAAAAGTTAACAGATCGGAGATACACAATCATGTGCGTGTATCTTCTCTGGCTATTAGCTATGCTGTGCTGATTCGATACCAATGTCGGGTTACTTTTTCCCCTATAACCTATTTCACTGCAACTTCGCATAGGCTTTTAAGAATTCGTAAAGATAATTTTCCTTTTGTTTTCGTTTCGTCAATATCCAGTTTACTTTCTCCTCTAATTAGTTTGGCATTGCTATCTTGATATAGATATCTTGCTTAAACTTATTTTTCTATTTTCTATACCCCCCCTCTGAAAAAACAGGAGTAAAACACAAAACGAAATCAACGGGGGGGGGGGGGGGGGGGGTCATTACGGATAATCGAGTTGAAAGCGGAATTTGCACCCTCTAAAAGAATCCACTTACAAATTATTAATTCAAAAGTGCCTTTAATCTCCCTCACACGCTCCTTCCCAAACATTCATCTATATCATAGTGATTACATGGGGGCCGTCCTAACAATTTATGAGATCTCATTTCACGCAGACGCCCTCTGGCAAAACACGCATCTCGCCGTCACCCTCATCTCAAAAAATGTTGTTGAAATTCTATGCAAACATCGATTGGTAATTGAAGTTATGATTTTCAGAAACGTTATGAGAGATGGACAGAGAGAGAGAGAGAGAGAGAGAGAGAGAGCATTCTGCTCCTGACAAAAAAGGGGACGGTAATAGAGGGATGAGAGAGGGGATACGTAGGGATAGAAGGAGAGAGAAGAATAGAGAGTGGGAAGAGATAGGAGAAATTGGAATGGGAAAAGAGTGAGAAAGAAAGAGCAGAGATGAAATAATTAGAGAGGGACAGAGAAAAAGAAGAGTGAGAGAGGGGAATGAGAAAGAGAGATATTTAATAGAGAGAGGGGGAGAGAAAGAGAGAGAGGGAGAGAGATAAAGAGAGAAAGAGAGAGAGATAAAGAGAGAAAGAGAGAGAGAGAGATGGACAGAGATTACTTTTACGTGATTTATAGATACATTTCCATTAACGTTCATGTTTGCATGAGATCGCCAATGACATATCCATGTTGTGATATCATGATTTGATCTATCTGCATCAGACAGGTCTTTGTATACCTTACTCTCTTCCTTAGTCCCGAGATGAAATAATATAAAAACAAAACAGCGGTTGTTCACCCTGCGTTTTACGTATTTATTTCATACTTTTCAAATGCAAATGCAAACATCTCTAAATTGAGCTTGTAAGCTATTATTATACGTCTAGAAAAGATGCCAAAATTAGCTCAGTGGTTTGGTTAGTATTCTTGGATTGTGGAGCTTGTTCGATACCCATGCTATTTCCTTCAAGGCCTATGCGTCTGTTTGGAGCTAGTATGTATCCAGCTTTACACTTTAACACCGATTAAGTTCATCCGTCGTATTAACCCATCACTGTTCAACATTTTCTAATTATCAGAATGTTTTTTCCAAAATAAGAGGTAAGATTAAATTGAAATTTGAAATGAGAAATGATATAGAAAATCGTTGAAAGTGTATCGTTAAGTGAATATCACCGGCAGTTTATACCAAAACTAGTATTCGTTCTCTAGAAATAATTCTGAATCATAACCTTTAATGATATTGTTCGCCAGGGGTAAATGACTATATTCTTCAATCATGCTGACTTTGGTGGCTAATGATAACGGTGGACCAATTTTTGGACATGGAAATCATACCGAGGATCGCATCAATATTACTTGGAAAACATAATCCTCCTTCGGGTAGTGACCTATAATCAGAAGATTATGGATGTGCATCTAGCTTCTAATGTTCCACCATTGGGCTTTGGTTGCCCGTGGCAACAGAAGAGAAAAGCTTGAAGAATTCAAATTGGGTGTATAATAGGTATGGCATTATCCATCAACGGTGGTAACGATAGTTTACAAAATCTTCCTCCATTTACGAATTCCATAAATGGTGACGGATTTTATTTTCACCGGTTATCCTCTGGTGGCAAACGACCGAAGTTTCGGATCGCATCACTCTTGATGCATCCTGGGTTCAACCATTGACCGGGGCCTATGAGGGAGGCACTATTACCCAGTAAATGAGTGTGGACTTTACAACAGCACAGATCATGCTGATTAACTCTCGTCTCTTCTCCCTCTCCATTTCCTTTCTCTTTTTATTTCGATTGGGGGCACCCCCCCCCCCCTCCAGTCGCTTCGCCACTGTGTCCAGCAAGGATTGTAGCAAAGTTCACTGTGCTCACTCTCTTATTCTGATTATATATGAACCAAGAGCGCAAGGTGATGGATGACCGCAAGTTCGCCTCGGGAGGGTCCACCATTTTGACTCCCGTATCCCATGGTTACAGAGGACCAGTGATTGGTGTTGTTGCCATGGGTAACGGGCTGCTGGCGTGGAGGGCTCTCTTTAATCTTCCCAGAGGAACAAGACAATCCTCCGCCTGACCAGTGACTAATCTCACACCTCATTGGACAAGCCTTAAATCAAATTCTTCAACACATGGGAACATATTGAAGGAAAGAGAAAAAAAGAGGACTTTTGACATTCTTACTCTGATTTGTGTCTTGTATTTAAAGCTTCAGAGTGTGTACAGATTACAGATGCTAATAACGGGTCTGATCAGCTTGACCAGACTGGCTTTTACCGCATAAATAGATTCCTGGAATTGCGAATTCATTTTTATTCCAGTTTTGCAGGCTGTTGATGAGATTTAATATAACATAAATCAAAATTTGTTCTAGTCTTTTAGTTCAGTCATTTATTTTGTCATGTATTACGACTTATATATTTTTTGTTTAATCATCTTATTTTGCTTTGTTTTATTTGTTTCTCTTCTTCTTCTTTAATTTCTACCTTTAACCGGCATTTTCTGTTACACATATTCGCTATTCATGTTCACTATTCGGAGAGTAAAACAATTAAAAACATGGTTACCATTTTGACATTTCCTCATTCGCATCTTCCAAGTTCCAAACTAAGTAAATGAAGTTATCTTCAGTGCGTGCTTTAGAATTGTTAGTGCGCAATCAACTCTGTTTCCGTTTTTCTTCCAATCGTTGAGTCGCCAGCTGAAATCCTATATATCTTCGTATGTCACGCTTCAATGGGGCGGGAAAGCGTTACATCCCCATGGGGTCCAGGGTCCGAATCGTTTAAGTATTGCTATGAATTCGTAATTTCCGCCGACAGTTACATTGTAATCACAGCTCTCTTTCGATTTCCTTCCCGTCCTAAAATTCGTGTACAGTTATTTCTTTTCTTTTTTGTCTTCGCATTGAATTTGTTTTTATGTATAGATATTTCTCCATCTTCTTCTCTTTTTCTCCTCGTCCTCCTTCTTCTTTTTCTTCTTCTTCTTCTTCTTCTTCTTCTTCTTCTTCTTCTTCTTCTTCTTCTTCTTCTTCTTCTTCTTCTTCTTCTCTTTCTCCTTCTTCTTCTTCATCTTCTATTTCTTTCTTTCTTTCTTTCTTCTTCTTCTCCTTCTTCTCGCTTTTCTTCTTTTCT
Organism: Strongylocentrotus purpuratus; assembly: GCF_000002235.5. Classification (NCBI taxonomy): domain Eukaryota; kingdom Metazoa; phylum Echinodermata; class Echinoidea; order Camarodonta; family Strongylocentrotidae; genus Strongylocentrotus; species Strongylocentrotus purpuratus. The sequence goes on along the minus strand of NW_022145604.1, from coordinate 4,795,619 downwards.
TTCTTCTTCTTCTTCTTTTTATCTTGCTTTATGTGTTGGTCGCCATGAATTTCCCCTTCTTCCTTCATTTCTTTTTCTCGAAATAATCTGAAACTTTACTAGTCTTCTCTGCGCAAGTTTGGAAGTGGTTGTGTTTCATTCTGCTTAACTTCTCTAATGTAACTGTGACAAATCAGAACAAAAAGGCAAATACCCACATGAATGGCATTTAGATATGGTTTTTAAAAATAAAATTGGCGATAGGTTTTATACATTTTGCATTCATCCATTAGATACATCGAACGATGCACTAAGTGTTCGATTATGTAGTATTATGTAAACTAGTTTTGAAGTATAAAACGCCATTAGCCCAGCTATGTCCACAATTACCGCAAGAGTCATTCGGTCCATGAACAACCTCTTTACCAGTAGACCACTCGAAGGAAACGAAGGACGTACGTGTTCTAGATACACATAAGATATGCATTAATGAGAAGACTGGGTTCTGATGAAGATGGCAAAATAATTGGTGTGATGTATCACTCTTTGTATTTTAGTTCGGGAGAATAGTAATTGTTCCTTGATTGTTCCTTGAAGAAAATTGCTCTTCAAATGCCCTCATATTACAAATACGACAAGAATTTGCTGGCAAATTGAAAACAAACAATCTTAAAATATTTCATTATTTCAAATGGCCACGCACAGACTTGTCCTATATATACCTTTTTTTTATTTAAATAATTTAGATTTGAACGAATAATAGTAGGTCACAACAGACTATTATATTTAATTTGTATTAAACTTCCTCCCTAAATCATGTAAATCAATCAATCAAATTTATTTTGGAAATTCTTTATGACTTTGTTGATATTTTGTTAATAAAAAACTTAATTACATAGATTAATTGATTTCTTATCAAATGACAGTACACTGAAATAACCAAGTTGTTAGAAATGTGGACTCATGTACTTCCTGACATCGGTTTGCAGAGATTGTATAAAAAGAATCAATAAACGATCCTCTCAAAACATTGATGTTTCATCACATATCTGGAGAGAAGATAAACAAAACAAGAGGCCTGCCAGTCAAATAGTCGTTCTGGTCATATGGGTATTGTCTTTGCGGTTCTCACGTGTGGTTCAAAGTCCCATAGCGTGATACCCTTTTGTCAAATATCGAAAACATCACGAGGTAGGTGTTGAAAACAAAATGACAAGATGTTTGTTCCCCCAAGAGAAAATTTAGAAATAGTACACGTCGCTCTTTTCTCTTTAAATCAAGTCTACATCACGTATTTAAGGTGTCATTGGTCGATAAGATTCGTTAAACGCCGTGTAGAATTTACAAAACAAAACAAGATGCATTTTCCCAAGTGAAACTTGAAAGAGGGGGTGGGAGAATACACCACGTATATGTTATGTTTTCTCTCGAAATTAAATTTATAACGTGTCTTCACCATAAATATGTGTGTTTGTCTTTAAGTCAGAAAAGCAAGAAATCTCTATGACCGAAAAAGCAGCTCCATGCGGGACTGGTGACCTGATTTTTAAGGTATCCCTACTGATCTTTCAAATCCTCTCGGGTCAGATTTTAGCAATCAAAGACGGGTATTCCTCCAGACCCCCTACCCCCCCCCCCCCCCACACACACACACACACTCACAGTCCTGGGTAATACAGGTATTTCAAAAGACAATTACGTGTGAAGATGAATAAATTCCGCCATAGTAATGCACTGATGGAGTTCAAATCAATACCATGAATATGCTTTTGCGTCGCGTCCACCATATTCAGTTGTGATGAGCGCTCCCCAAGTATCATAATCTTTGGAAGGGTCAACAACCATCAGTGCGCTCACTGAACGATTTGCATTGCCCTTTTCATATGACAGAATGGTCATCTTTATTATGTGTTTGCTTTGGCTTATTTTTTCCTTTTTTTTGTTGTTTGTCTTTTCTTTGAGATGGTCAGTAATTTGAAATAAACAAAAGGGCGACTTTTTTGTTGCTCATTTGCTTGTCCGGGACTAAAAAAAACAAGAGAAATTATTATTATTAACATTATTATTAATACTTATACCGCGCTTTTTCCATAAGGCCCAAAGCGCTTACAGTAAATGCAAATCAAAGTTACATAAATACATATAATAAGAAAAACAGTCTTACAACTACAAATTGAAAAAAATGTGTGTTTAAGGCCTTTCTGAAGGTAAAAACTGATGGAGACAGCCAAGTTCTAAGTGGTAGATCAATCCACAAATAGAGATACTTTACGGACTATCCCCACCCCCACCCTCTCCAAAATAGTCTCTCATCCCCTCTTTCAATCGGAAATCTCCTTTTACTGAAATTACGTGACTAAATCTAAATAGACCGCCTCTCTTGGGCAATAAAGTGGGCGAACAATGATAACGGATTACTCTGAGTTGTTGGAGCTATTTTTCAACATTTAATACCACCGTGACTCTTTGACGACCAGACTATTAAAAGAAGAAAGAAAAGTAGTACATTCAGGAATATTGGCCTGTCGATCACCAAAAGCACGTCTTATACTCGAGTCTTAATGCGTAAAATATGGACCAACGGCATGCCCAGAATTAAATCCGACTCCTTAACCGGAATCCTCCTCTTGCAGATCGATAAGTAGTCTCTGCCTTCTCCTTCTCTTTCTCTCTCCCTCTCTCTTTCTCGCTCTAGCAGAAATAACTCACTCTCTCGCCCTTCTCCCTTTGTATTTCTCTTTCTGGCGTAGTCCACTCTTCCCCATTCTCTCTATCTGTCTGTCTGTCTTGTTATCTTTCTCTGGTTCTCCTTCCCATTTACTCTTTGGGCCTAAGTGTGTAGCCGTTGCTCTGTCTCTCTTTCACTTTCTCTGCCCCCTCCACTCTCCCCCTCTCTCTCTCTCTCGCTGTCTCTTTCCCTCTCTCCACTCTCTAGCAATCTCTATTTTCCTTTTAAATACTATTCGTATTTCCAGTATCTACCCTCTGTGTATGTGTATATCTTTTTCCCAGTTTAGAACGCATTCTCTGCCCTTATTTCCTCGTTGCCTTTCTCTCGATTTCGTTCAATCTCTTGAGCTCTCTTTTCCTCTCTCCCCCCATATCGCTCTCTCTCTCTCTCTCTCTCTCTCTCTCTCTCTCTCTCTCTCCCTCTCTCCCCCTCTCTCTCTATCTGTCTTCTCTTTATAACTCATTTCCATGTATATGTGTCTCCTTTTTATACGACCTCATTCCTTTTACTCAAACACACACCCACACAACACACACTGGGGATGTAAATTTGTTGCGGTCTCTTTTTTTTCTATTCAAATTGTCTCTCGTGTCTCGTCTACTTTCGCTGGACAGTGGGGCACTGTCTGCCTTTCTTCCTTATTCTTGTTCTTGTTTTATTTTATGTATGCCTCGTTGTATCTCTGTATTCTCCTTCTCTCTCTCTCTCTCTCTCTCTCTCTCTCTCTCTCTCTTTCTCTCTTCGTCCCTTTCTCCATCTTCCTCTCTGTCCTTCTCCATTCTTCCACTGTAAGTTTGATTACCACCATTCCCTTGTATAACTTTCTTCCCTCGTGGAGAATACAAACTGAACGGGACCAAAAATAAAAACATTAAAATGCATTAGCCGCATTCCGTAAGATGATACCTCGTCCCGATCGATATCGAGTGACTGGATCGTTTAAGACCCAAACGGAACGATGGACTGTGTGGCAAGACGTGCGGCCATAGCGTCTAGTACGAACGGCGGCGCCTAGCTTTTTAATTTGTTGTGTGCGTTTACCAGTTGCCGAGTTGTAAAAATAGATAGTGGTTAATACTTTTGTATGTAGGATGTTCATTGTTGTTTATCTAAATGGGATGAAAAGTGAATTTGTACTTTGTTTACTTTTCATAGGGTACATAATTATGACGAAATTGTTAAGGAAAGATAATACTTTGGGAACCATCGTGAAATAGATCCAGATTCAGAGAGGAGAGAAAAAAGTCAGGGAAGAAAGTGAGAGAGGAAATTATATATATTATGTACAGAAAAGACGCATACAAACACGCAATTCCCCCATCTCTCTCTCTCTCTCTCTCTCTCTCTTGTTCTCCTCTTTATTTCTAAGAAACCAAATATTAATAGAGCTGTCGTTATATGGGTGAAAACATGAAACAGTCGATAAGTCCAACACTGATATATAATGAGCGTGCAAAACGTAGAGGTTCGGGTATCCAACTATTACATTCAGTTTCATATCATGCACACCGCCACGTTCAAAACATGAACATAGTCGTTTACGCCGCATACTATACGCCACGGGCAACGAGCCAACATTGTCACGTGATACACAGGTTCTAACCAATCAAATGCGAGGTACGGAGAAAGTGGGTAACTATGACTTTAAATGTGATTGATCGTGACGCCTCACGCTAATTGACACAAGCCCCGGACATCCCGGGGATATTGTGCTTTCGTCCGTGGTCCGTGCTCTCTGCTTCCACGCGCTTACACACACACACACCAAACACACGCACCCATTCTCACACACCCTCTCCCCATCACGCACACACGTCCACACTATCCCATTAAATGTTATCTGACTTCTAGGGATAAGCAATATACCGTTCAGCACCTAACGAAATGTGTAATACATTAGGGCCTATGCGATTGCAGATGTTAGATGACTGATTAAAAACTTGTTATGATTTTGTTTAGTGTTCTTTTCTTTCGCTATTTTGTTTGTTTGTTTTTTCTTAGTTTTGCTAAGACCAAACGTTGCATCAAACGCACTTTTCTGTATTTGCTCGGTTTATTTTTTAGATGTGGCTTTTAACGAGGTTTTGCTTGAGATATACTGTACAAATCATCGTAGGATAAGAAGAAAAATGTATACAAATGTTATTAGTCAATTAGTCTGCCCGCTGATCACATTAATCACCCTTGTATGACAAACTCTTCCTTGATTCATGCCAAAGCGTTCGGTATTTCTGTCCTGCATTAATCCCCTCTATAGCTATCTCGAGTATCACAAATAAATTGGTGACATTTAAATTAAGCTGTAGAAGTCGTACGCTAAATTGTTTATTAGTATACGGGAGTGTGGGAGTGTATTACGGGTTTCTATATTAATGACCTATTGCTTTCAGCGTAGTATTTTATTTTTGTCACATCCGTTGGAGTTACACATAAAATGGGATTACATTTCATTGTAGATAATATTGATATAGTAAGATTTCGTAGAAAATGTTCTTCCTATCAATATGTTTCTTTATTACTAGGAACATATCCAATGAATCGCATGATAAAGATTTATTCCTTGATAAATACAAGGTGAAGGACAATATACATCCAATTCGTTACATGAGTCAAAAACCATGTGGATAGTACGTTATGCATTGAAATCATTCACCATGTAATATTTGAAGACTATTTTTGCTACTGCCGTTGATATTGTTGTTTTTGTTGATGTTTTCTTTTTTAATGCGTATTCTTTTTGTTTTTCTCATATATTTAAAAGATTTGATTGACAAAGGAAGAAATGTTGATTAACAATCATGGCAATAATCAACTAGACGTCAAAGAATGGTCATACGAGGGCAATTCAAATATGATAATTTCCTTTTCTTCTAAACCGGTTCTCGAGATTGCTCTTAAAAGTCATTCTTCTTCCAGATTGTCTGTGAAAACAATTTATAATTAGAGTACCACTTTAAGATACTTACATAGCGAAGATGTGCTTATTCTGATTGCAAAATTCAATCTCATCCGTTAATATCATGATATGCTCCATGTAAGAAGGAGCTATCTATTTTTCCGAAATCACTTTCATTAGGCAAAATGGAATGTAAGTGATTCATCTTTTGTATTTCCAAATATTTTGTGAGTAGTGGAAAAATTATTTGAAAATTACAAAGGTGCATCTCATCGTGAAGAATTCAGAACTGAGAATGTCTTTATTATTATGGATGGTGCTGGAATTTAGCAAGCGAGCAAAGCGATCTCACTAAATAAAAACAAGGCAGCTTCCTCTCCCTCGATACTTTTGAAAATATTAGAATTCGGGTAGCGAAATACCCGAGAGCGTAATCTGAGATATCTTAAATGGGTTTCCTTTGGTGACAAAGTAGCATTTCAGCAAAATTAAAGTGTCTTTTATATTCGTGCTAGATATGTCAGCCCCCCCCCCCAAAAAAAACAAACAAAACTTTCGCCTGGAGGAAATGTACCCGTAGGACAAAGCCTATTGGTACTTTACAAAGGACTTCAGAAGTCTGAAAGCTCCCTGGATGTACCAGGTCGCCTGTCCATGGCACCTAAAACACTTCCCAGACGGTTCCTTCTAAAAAGTTAAGGGAGATTTGGTGACGTCTCAATTGTTACCAACGCTCCACCTCAAACAGTGTCAAAGGGGACATCGTTTCCAGATTCGTCTCCATGACCGTCACTGTTAACATCCAAACCACCTTGAAGCGGTGTGCACTATTGGAAAGCGGTGGCGATCAGGGGCAAGACCGGGTTTTTGTATGGCGGCGGAGAGGCCAAGACGAAATGATACTTGAACATACTCAAGACCCGATACAGAAGTACTCAATGAGAGCCCTTATCAAACGATATCACTTACAACTTTTGATATTCCGTCCTTTCAATTAGCAGAACATCTAATCTTCCACCGACAACGTTTCCATAGTCGAAATCAGTGTCCTCACTGGAGTCGAGTGTTCTGTGCTTCCATTCCGATGTTCAAGAACCTCTTTCAAAATAGGCCGACCTTGCTTCAAAGCTACACATTGCTAACCCTTTAACCCGAGCCTATTGTAATGAGCCAATGTATCCCCTCATCGAGTTCAAGGCAGTGGGACTGATATTCTATATCCTTGAAAAAGGGTTTCATGTAGCAGTTTCTGTTCCATCAACATTGTCAAAGAAGTGCTGGTCATGCTGTTCATGTTCTCCCCGAGACATCGCACAGCCATGGCTGCGCAGACATCCATTCCTGTTCTTACGCAAAATAGGACACTTCGCCATTTCCTCCGGGTTTTATTTCGCCAAAAGTCTAGAGTTAGCATGAAGTTCCCAGTTGGATATATAGTAGGTTCAGTGTCAGGGTTAGGTATCCATGAAGGAAACGGACGTTGAGCTATTGAGGCAGGGGCAACTGACGTGAAACGGTAAAACAGAGTTTGATATTTGTGTTTGGTTTGAGAACCTGACGACAGTGGGAATGTTCTAATTTGCTTACGGCTACAAACCATATCATATAGAGCTCCTTCCACCCCTTGGCCTACATACGACAGACTGAGAGCTTCCCACCAACCCGTATCTACTCCTTCCCACTAGACGTCGATGGTAACTCATACAAGTAGTTTTCAATTTGGATGAAGATATTCCATGTTGTTTTGCGGCATCAAGGGTCTAGAGGTTCATGTACATGTATCTCTTTTAAGTTTTCTTGTTCGGATACTCCACGGCCCAGTTGCGGTTGTAATGTAGCTCACTTGACTTCAATGTGTAGCCTATAGCATGACAACTTTACCTGGAACATGTAACGACCACACGAACCTGAAGCGTAATGACATAAGCACAGACCCGGTGGCACGGTTGCTACGCCTTTTGCCTCAGCCACACGGCCTAACCTTGGTAATCTTGTGTTTTTTGTTTTTAGATATAAATTCATAAGCTTCTTTTTATTTGTTTGTTTCTTTCTTTGTTACCACTATTAGAAAACGAAAAGCGTTTATAGATGATGTTCAATGAAACGTTAACCGAGAATATCATTGAAAACCACGATACATAATTTGTTATCATTGAAACTATAATAACTGATTTTGTTCAGATGATATGAATGTCATAGCCGATATATATGTATTAAATATTGGCTTATAAAAATTAGACCCCTTTTTTTTTGGGGGGGGGGGGGGGGGGGGGGTTAATGTTTGATACAATATGTGTTGTCACTTATCCAACTTAATTATCCTACATTAGTACATAAATAGCACAAACTTTCCAAAAAAATACCCGGGCCTACCATGGCAGTCAAAAGAAAAGTTTTTTTTTAAAGAATGTTATGTCTTCTGTTCGTATTATCAGGACAGCATAAGTTTGTTAAAACTTTCAGTACAAAAAGTACAACACAAAACTACATGTGTAATATAACTTGCAGAGGTGATGAAAGTATTAGTCACCGATATGTCACAAATTGTGTACAGTCATGTACGTTCTCTTCTTATGTGAACGGCTCCCTCAGGCGCGCATCACCGGCAGCGTGACTGCGTGAGTGTTTCTAAGATTTTTGTTTGTTTCAAGTTTGTTTTTGTAGTATAAAAGAGTGTCACTCGAAGATGTTCTTAGGGAATGACAATGTTCTCCACATCATCGATGCACTCCATGTTTCTGAATTGCTTGAATGACGGATAATTTGTTTTCCTCTGTAGCACAAGTATTTTCGTGAATTTTAACGCAATTAACATCAGGGATTCTTTTTCTTTCCTTCGGTTTTCTTTTGGACAGATCCTTGTCGTTTTAGAGACTTTCCACTACTTGCATATTCTCTGTAAAGTCTGTTGTACCATTTTTAGTTACATCAGTTTCTTGAAGTTATCCTGATTGTGATCCAGTTTGTATTTCGTTGTTTTCCCCCTGATGCCCCCCCCCCCCCTCTCTCCCCATTTGGCATCTATGTCCTTTTGGTGAGCCTTCATATCAGGGATTAATCCTGTTTAACTTGAAATTATTTACGAAGGTTACAATTGGAATAGAATACAAAATGGTTCTTTTTACTAAAATGAGGATGGAGGATGTTTTCTCGACAATTCTCAATATTGGCTCGATGTGTTATCGATATATTTGTCTTTCTCTCAATATATCTCCATTTCTCCCAATCTCCTTCATCCCCTTTCTCTATTTCTCTCCATCTCTTTCAATATATATCGTTCATGCTGGAAACGCGTCCCATTTGTGCATCCGGTAGCTCTACACCACCAGAGAAAATCGTTTTGATCAGGACAGTATTGAATACCCATTTATGAAACAGGGTCTAAAGTCTCGCGACAAAAGTTGGGACTTTGGCAAATGGCTCTAAGTCCATGATCACTTGGGTACTCTACTTTGGAAGAATCTCTTTTAACCTTTACCAAAGATTTCCCACCGTTTAGGGGAGGACAGCATATAGGACAGTACATTTGATTTTAGTTTTATGATGGTTGAAAGCGATATGGCGGGAAGCAATTGGGGCCATAGATTGAAAGACTTTTGAGAATTGTTCTCGAGATGATGGGCGGCTTGAATGTCAGCGCTTATGAATCATTCAGCTTTCAAGTGTCACATTCCCTCTGCACTTTCAGCTCTGCTTCATGTATTCCGTCTTGAATGATATAGATTACATGCATGGTTGCATTTCAAGCTCCATTTATCGCTCTCTCTTTAGTCATGTTCGCAAAATTCATTGGCACCAGCATTGCTTCATCTTTTGATTTTCCTGTCACCTTTATTATCATCGCTACACGAGTTACCCCCAAAAGAGGAAGATGTTCTCAGAAGGCAAAACGACCTTCTATAAAAGTTAACATTCTTGGGACCTTGTTAAGAACTAGTCCTTTTCATCAATCTGCTGCTGCTAGCTTTCAAATCCATTCCCTGCTGTGACTTTAATTCCTATAATTTGTTTGCATCATAACAACTTCATCAGTCTTAAAGATAAAGACCAGTTACATGTATGGTCATGCGATTACATCGTGAAAGAAACGTTGTGGAATCGATCAGAAAAGGTTGATCATCTAGCATATGATTTTTGATGTGTTAAGTAAAAAAAAAAAAGTGTACTGCAACGTTCTGGAATCATCAAAATCATAAGAAATTTGGCCCAGTCTTCGTAAAGTTACAAGCACTGTACACATAAAGATGTATATGGGACTACGCACACGTGCGCGACACGTGCGTTTATCTCTCACACACCAATAGATAAACTAATTTACCAAATATATCAATTAGTAGGCGGTTTCCCGGCAATTTTTTATCATCATGTATTAGTCAAAACATATTTTTTCACATGATTGGTAATAAGAGCTTCCATTTCATTTTTTGAAATTGGGGCGTTTCCAAACTGGTCTTTACCTTTAAATTTAAAAAAACATGTTGTTTATCTTTAGACTTGTACAATTTGTTTTCTTCTCCAAAATACTCTAATAATATAAAATTTCATTTGAACCATACTTTAAGTTTACAGCACATACCGAAGCTTCCCATCTAACTTGGCAGATTCAACAGGTTAAGGCGAACATGTATTTCAACTGCAACTTACTTTCCCTAAAAGACCAGTCTTGCTTTAACATCGGTGCAAGAAGGATATGTCCTTATTCTTTTCAAGAGGAAGAGTGGGTCTTTGAATAATGACATCTTTAATGTCTCGTTTGATGAATGGTTGAATGAGCAGTGTTCACAGATTGAAGTCCAATGGCTTGAGGTGCCTTCAGAATCGTTGACACTTTGACAGAATGTTCACTCTCGATGCACAGTCTCTTGATGTTGCTTTAGATTTCGGGAATCGAAATGTTAAATGGAGCACTATGCATCAGAAATATGGGTCACATAAGCCGCTTGACTCGACACGAGTGGTGTACTTTAATGTGACAATCATTCAACGAGTGAATGGGTCCTTTTCTTTTAATAGTAGTCATGACCATTATTTTCTTTTGTTGTCTTTTTCTCTTCCTACTTACATTTGTGATCGACTAAACTTACTTGAGAGTTTATATGTTTTGTTGGTCCTTCTTTCCACTATTTCCGCCATGCCCTATGACAGCACCACTGTGTTTTCTTTCTGAAGATGTTAGTATTTGTAAACAGTTTGAAAGCACAGGAATTTCGACGTTTACTCAAATCTTAAAGGTATTTTAAAAAGGCTAGTCATGAATAGCCTCTGAAGATGATCTCTTCGGGGATTATTTTGTTCCACTTCCTCTTTCGTCAAATACATATGTTCAGGTTTTATGATTGAAGCTCTGTTGTAGGTTAGGATAAGGGTTAGGTTTGGAATAGTGCTGGGTCCAGGCTTAAAGTTTGTCTTTCGGGTACTGTTGGAAATTGTCCCTTTGCCATAAGTCGTAACACCCTTATTTTCCTATACATTCACGAATGATTTAACTGTAACATTGAAACTTCGTTTTGTAAAACATATCTGAACTACTGTAGGTATTGAAAAAGGCACGACGTTTATAGTTGCAAAATTGTATTGATGGATAGTCGTTTTTTTTCTTCTGGATAGCACGTATTAAACTATAAACTGAGACCCACATTGTAAAGCAATAACTAGCAAGCAATTTTGAGGGTAATCTGTTCTTTTGTTTGACCTTCAGCGCAATTAAGGACAAAATTGTGTTCTATTGTCTCGAAATACACCAAAATGAACTTCATACTTAAGAACATGTTTACAATCTGCTCATAATCATCTCAATTCAAGTGGGAACAAATGTTTGCAATGGAATGCTATACAGTACTATGCACAAAGGCGTTGTGTTACAGATCATAAATTACAAAGCTTGGTATCGTCAAGAAAATTAGACTCGTATAATGCCCCAATGGCTTAATAAATCTGGCCTTCCTTGGATGTCAACTTCAATTCTAGAGCAGCTCTCTCATATTTCACCCATATCTACGTTGATTGGATAACTCAATGATGTAGGATTGCGTTGGTTGGTATGCTACCGAGTAACGTGAGGAGCTACTAATCACTGTTGTGTTATTGGCGTATCAAATTTTCATAAAGCCTCGTATGATTTAATTAGATCACTTTGGGATTGGAGTTTAATTATGGCTTGGTCTTCCCGTGGGGGTTAGGGGAGTGTATACGTGCGTTGACGTGCGGCCGGAGTGACAAGGCGGTGGGTGGATTAAAGATGGCAGGGGCGGAGCAGTGGATCGGGTGGGATGGGGGGGGGGGGGCAGGAGGAGGGGAGGACGAGAGGGGGGCGAGAGGGGGAGGGGTGAGAGGGGGGAATTGGTGGACAAGTAGAAGCGAGGAGGGTGCATGGATAGAGGGATGATGAAGAGGAAAACAGAGTCCACATCAAATATGCTGACAGTATAGATGGGTAAACAATACTTAACTTAGATTTATTTTTTAAAGATCCTACTGTTATAGTTATTTTAATAACTACTAATTTTTTTCCCCAACATCCATGTGACAATCTTAAACGTGTACTGTTGTTTTAAATTCACTATTTTCTTGATTTTTTTCTTTGCCGAATAATTATTTATTAACAAACTAACATTATTCATTCACCAGGAACCGCATTAAGATAATTATTAAATAATAAAATAAAATAATATGGTTATTTATATAGCGCCGGTATCCGCCAGGTTCTGACGCTCATGGCGCTTTATAAGTGATCATCACATATAGAAATATAAGTGGGCTGGCACAAGCAAAGCAACAACAACAACAACAACAACAACAAAAAGCAACAACAAAAAAGCTGAAAACTCGATGCGATTATCAAAATGACTTTATTACGATCGATGCCTTGTAAAATGACAGAAGTGAAATAAATTAATGCAAACTTGAAACATCGTGTCTTAAGTTTTTATGGAAATTGCCAGATCAAAATTTGTAGATAAAAAAGGAATGATCGTAATGATGCTGGAGAATTGATATTCATGTCTCATTTTATCGTTATCTCTTAAGAAAACACAAATTCCATAAATGATGAGAATTGTCTTGGGCGTGATATTTCAAACTATCTGACAAATGAATTATGAGCACTCGCAAAGGAATGAAGTGCCTGGCATTCAAATCTCCGCAATAACTAAGCATTTCATTGCGATTCATTGTAAATAAACAGGCGCCATACATGCTGGTATATAGCATATACGCATCACTGGCAGTTGTCGTATCTAATACATCGTCGTTGTAATTCATTGCTAATTTTCCTCTCATCTTTATCCCTTACAAACGAATGTGATGTGCAATTTGCACGCCTCATTTGACATAATTTGTCGAATCTAGATTCGTTAGTCGACTAATTGGCGCTGTTTCCTATCTTATCCGCCCATTACTATGACAGGGAGAAAGAGAGATGGTGGATTATTCTAGAATTGAGGATTTAAAAGCTGTATTTGAGGTGTTTCCTTCCGTGTTTATCCTATTAGTAGTCAGAATATCTTGGTGATTTGGGGAGATTAATGCATTAAACACTTTTATGAGTTATGAATGTAGTCATCATCAGAAATACGCGTAGATGTATATACCATTCAACGTTAAATTGTTATGATTGTGCTCCCTCCACCATGTCTCTTTCCATGTCTCCTTCTGCTTCTCTCTCTCTCTCTCTCTTTCTCTATCTCTTTCTCTATCTCTTCCTTGTTTGCTCTATAGGTCTCTCTTTCATCATATATGTCTCTATGTATCTGTTTATGTGTGTCTCCGTCCTCCTCTCCCTCCCTCCCCCTCTCTCTCTCTCTCTCTCTCTATTTTCCTCAATCATTTTAGATGTGATCCCCCCCCCCCCCCACTCATCCCGTGTTCATTTTTCAATTTCCTCTTTCTATTTTCACGTATTCAACTGTAACATCTTGACTTTCTCTTCTCTTTTCCCTTCATCTATTTTTTTCTAGTCATCACATTCCATTACCCCCTCAGAAGGAGCACTTATACCTCCTCTTAAGTCAAGGTCTGATCTATTATTCAGATCCCTTTCCCAACCTCACCAATATGAACGCGTCTATGCATGGATGACGCATGGTCTATCTTAACAGAACACACTATAAATCAATCAATGTCGGGTGTGTTAACACAAACTTAAAAAGTCATGATTGAAACAAACTCTGTCCTTAAAGTTAAAGTTGAGTTCTGGTCATGCGATTACATTTTGAACGAAACAGTGTGGAATCGATCAGAAAAAGTTGATCATATAAGTATTGGTGTGGATTGCAAGGTTCTTGAGTCATCAAAATGATAATAAATTTGGCCTAGTCTTGGTAAAGTAACAAGCACTGTACACAGAAAAATGTGTATGGAACTACACAAACATGCGGCATAAAAAACGGGCCTCATTTTTAAGCTGTTACTTGTCATATCTTAAATATGAAGGCATTTGAAGAGCCATGCTTTTCAGGGAACATGTTTACTTTGATGCACTTCCACACTTTCATGATAGCAATGATAACGCTCACAATGTATTTTTCACCTCTCCCCAGAACTCAACCTTCTCTTTAAAAGATTAGAGAGACACTCATGTTTTGGAGTAATCTGAGTTTTTCATGGGAAAGGTAATAGGCTTTTACCAAGAAATATTTTTAAAAATATGGTTTTTGTGGTGATTATTTATTATTATTATTATTATTATCATTATTTTTGGTTGGTACTTTAGTTTTTCCTATTGGCAGGGTGAGTGCATTTTGAAGCTTTTTGACTTGAAACTAAAACTCTTGGTTTGCCGCAAAGACAGCTTGCAGTTTTGCGGTAAACACAAAATGATGTCTAATTAGATGACTTCGGCGGATCAAAGACTACAGAGGGGGTGGTTTAAAAAAACTGCAAGGTCCACATTTCAGTGGGAGCGTCGAAACTTCTTCGTGAAATCCTTTGGCCTGATAAAGTGCACAGGATTTGACAAATGCTCAGCTACTTAACCAGTTGGTAGAAACTGAACTCTTTAAATGCCACATACATAATCCTCCAATGGCACGCTGTATTCATCATAATAGTCCACAGGAGTGGATATTTGTTTTAGACAGCTTTTTGCTTAAATTGGAATGAAAGGGGCAGCTGACTTCCCCCGCTGTGTACGTCCACCTGTGCGTGATAAACCACTACTAACAGCCACATTACCCCCTCCTTTACACAAAAAAATATATCCCTCTAAAGCCCCAACACTTATCAAAGATCTAATAGCCTGGGTATAATCATTCGACCTAAGTAGAAACATAAACCACTTGTTAGGTAATAGATAGCTTTTGTTTCCACGGGAAGGGATTGGGGCGACCCATTTTCTGGCTATCATTACCTCCACCCCCTACACCCCCGAGACAATGAGTTTAGATGAATGCGTATAAGGACGGCCGATTTCTTCCAGCGTAGATCCGCTTATAAAGCAACTACTGCGAGCAATCACACCACGTCACCCTACCCCCTTTACATTCTACTCGATAGATGCCCCCGTCTGCTATCAATGATCTCAAAATAATTACAAACGACGAGCTTTAGTTAGAATGGAAGGCGTAAGGAATCCCGATTTTTTCCAAATTGGGATCCGACTATGAATCAACTCCGGCTAACCATCATCCCACCCCTTCACATTCTACCTGATAGATGCCCCCGTCTGCTATCAAAGATCTTAAACTAATTAGAGACGAGGTGGAGAGCCTGTGGTGGTGAATCTGCCAAGGAGGGTAATCAAAGAGGAATCATGGCCAGAGAGAGTTAAGTGTTTGGGCAAATACACCGGGCTTTACGTGCCCCCCACAAGAGACCATGCCTAGAATAATGACAGGGAAGGGGTAAGGTACCTGAAGAAATCGAGGACGCGATAGTGCGGGTTCCGACAAGGACAGTTGCTGCAGCTTAACGCGAATGTCTGTTGCGATGTGTATGTGGGGATTTGTGGAGTGTTTTTTATTTTTATGTATTTGATGTATTTTGTTGTTCATTGAACCCAGAGTTGGACTCTGATGGATACAAGTCAAGTTTCTTATAAAAGACCTATGTTATTGTCTCAAATTTATGCTGAAATTTATGTCAAAAAGTTGCCTTTTTCACAAGAGAGTGAAGGGTAGATGATGCAGCTTATTCCGCAAGCTTGCTGGAAGGGTTTGAAATCACTGCAAAAGAAATTGAATGTGTGTATCGAGTACACGAAACCTAGGCCTACTCAAATATATTCGAAAGTATAATTATAAGAGGTGCTTCACTTGATGTACCTGTAAAACAGAAACTGTCACATATATTCCCTGGATAAAATCATGGCAGTTTGTATACAGACAATAGCAACAACTACCGCGGATGATTGCACCAATAACCTCTAAAATACTACAATATAAAGCCAATATGTCTGGGATTGGGAAGCCGATCAAACGGACACTGACATAGGGCTACTCATTCGCTGGGCAGTTAGACGTCGGTATGCACACAACCCCCATTATAACGTATCGGGGGTAATGCGTGCGGAGTTGGCACCATTTACTTACCTCGTAATCTACGGTAGATCTTAACACAGTGCCCTGTCGAATCGCGTGGGAAGGGAAAAAGAAAGGGGTCAAAACCGCATGAGAAGGGCTAATGCCTTTCGAAATGTATCAACAGTCCCATATAAATGTTTGGTATGGTCAAAGGTTAAATGATACACATATTATAAATGGGGTTGCTGATTCATTCTAGAGGATTGATGATATAGTTTCCATACTTTATTATGGATGCGTTCTGTTTTCATTTATATTTATCTTGTCTACTGGATGTCTAGCAGACGTGTCATATTGTTCTTCATATACAATTTTCTTTTCATCTTACCCTTCATTCTAGCGTCTTCTTTCTTTCTGTCTTTTCTTTCTCTCTCTTCTCTGCTCTTTGTCCGTTATCTTGGTCCACTTCCCCCTCTCGAGGAGAGGTCCTCTGCATCTTTACCATTGTTATCGTTCATTATGTATTCGTCGCTGTCTCTATTTGCGCTTACCTTCCCAGAACCTCTCTCTCTCTCTCTCTCTCTCTCTCCCTCTCTCTCTCTCTTCTTTTTCTCTCACTATATCTCTCTATTTCTCCCCTCTCTCTTTCTTTATTTCTCTCTCTCTCTCTCTCTTTCTCTCTCTCTCCCTTCTCCTTTTGTTGCTTTTCCATCTCGCCTTTCATCTCCCTTTTCCTATCCCCCTTCTCTCTTTCATTCCCTATCTGTATTTCTCTCTCATCACCCCTCATCTCGTTCGTTCGCTCGTCCCATCTCCGTATCTCGTTCCTGCATCAGAGTGTATAAACACCCAGAGGTAATTACGAGCCAGCCAGAAACGCATTACCCACTAACCTCCGCCTTCTCGCCAAATTGTTGCCTTAGCTAATCTTGCATGGACTCACACGTTCCACTTTCTCTCCCTGTTATTTGTCTTTAACCCCTCCTATTAAACTGTAGCGTCCACGCTTAAAGGGATTGGGTATCTTTGCCTCAGATTCTGAAACAAAATCATGGATTTAGATCATGCTGCAATCATAATCATAAACATTTTAGGGCAGTCAGGAATCCCATGGCGTTTACAAGCCGATCGCCCTTCTGATTATCAAGATATTTATGATTGGAATTTTGAAACCGTTTTCCCAACGGTTTGTATAACATTATAGTCTATTGGAAAACATGAGTATGGTAACACCGGTCACTCAAAGATTTTTACTTATTTGAAGCACTTCATGATCATTTTGAAGGGCTTCAATATTGCACCATATCACAGACACGATAACACGTAGGGCCATGCATCTCAGATAAAACTGAAAACATTGTTAAATGATGCCTTTAAAGGGGATAGCATTATATTTCCATTTCTCTCTTCCCTAGCCTTGGAAATTTCCCCCTGGCATTGAGGCTACTTTTTAAATGTCAAATATGACCATCCGTTCAAATTCTAATTGTCATTTACCAGGAGGACAACGAATATAAATTGAGACATTTCCATATGGTTTTACTTGGTTATACTAAAGACCATCATGTTATGAATGGCAAATATTCTTTGTATTCCAGCCATTTCAAAATCTACGTGTTTTTTTTTTACGTAAGTCTTTTTTCTTGCTCCATTAGGAGTATTTTTCCCGTTATGAGACGCATTTGAAAGAAATAGATGTTATATAGATAGACGAGAGAATGTGATGAGGGTTTTTAAGGCAGGACCTTTTGCAGATCTTTTAGTTTTTATTCTGAAACACGAAAAGGAAACTGATATTAATCTAACTCCCCTTTATACCTCATGAACATTTACGACTCTACTCTAATAAATCTAGAATTATTCTGCACTTTTTAGTTTATTGTTTCCTTACCTCTTTGCTTAAGCTTGTAACGGTGAAAATTAGACCAAAGAATAAAATAAAACACATTACTGATTGACTTCACCAAATCTTCATGTTCCCTCTATTTTCCTCTCTAATGGAAGACACAGTTTAATGCGGAGCATGTATTAACCTCACACGGCTACTTTATGAATGCCCTCCAAACCGGTTTGCCAATAAGTGCTAGCGAAGTGGAGGGTTGCAGAGCTAAACGTTGGCAAACAAGATCTGGTGATCAGGAAGTTGATGATGGTCTGATGTAAATTTAGGTCAGACTCTCATTTTAGGAGTTCAAAATCTCAATCTCTAGCAAAGGTTGAGGGAGGGGGACGATTTGATTCACATGGGGCCAGGGGTGCGTGCCCTTTCTGACTTTTCAGGGGTGGGCTGCTCCCCCAAGATCGGGTATAAGGTTTGGTAGGGCGCCCCTTTATTTCAAAGTCGCGGGCTTCGGCTGGGTGTTTTGCATGAAGAAATGCAATTGGAAGCCCCGACCAGCGATTGGGGGGTGGTGAAGAATCCCCCTCGGGGTATCCGAGGAGAAAATGAGGCTCTAATTTGGCGAGGAGATGTTGGCATATTGTGATCGACAATACCATCAAACTCCACAAATTTGCCAATTAGGGCACTTTCACACTATCACGGGAGGATAGTTATAAGCGACGTTCACATTGACGATTGCGAGAGCACGTTGAATGATCCACTACTCTATCAAAGGAGATTTTTTTTCTCCCTTTTCATGTTAGTGAGTATTTATTTCGTCTGCGATCACCGAGGATACATTATTTATGAAGGGTAAAAGGCATAGTGGAGGAGGGGGCAAAACGGTCGCTTACAATTCTCCCAGGCCAGTTTAATATTCATTGCAATGCATTTTAGTCTTTGGATTTGTAAGATGCTATTACAACGTGCCGATACTCTTATCGTTAACACATGGATTTAAGCCTAAGCATTTCAATACAGTTTTTTTTATATACTTCGATTTTTGTTTTCCCATTCTTTATAATTATCGTTAATTCAATATCCTGTTTTAGGGAACGGTGCCCTGAAAATAGCTACATGTATATCAATGAGAGTTAAATGACGGCATGAATATATTATTGTATTGTTTATAGTGGACGAGTTTATTCTACTTTTACTGAACGACAAGTGTTAACCTAGTTATATCATATAAATTTAGCTACTTGTGTAATAAAATATCATTATGTAACAATATTACAAAACAATAAGTTTTTAATAACAAAAATTAGAAAATCATTTTTTATGATGAAATGATTTTTCTTCATTGATGTGATCTAACAGCGTTGAGTTAAATTTTACAGTGACACGTGACCTTTATGAGATATGAGGACAAGGAATAATATGTTTGGGCTTGAAGCATGTAGACATACTTGCTCCGGGCCAACGAGAATTATTACCCACTAACGTTATAATTTATACAATTTATTCGCCTACTCACTATAGAACATACTTGATAGCAATATAGTATCTTGGATAAAAACTACTAAAATAATAATACAACTTGCGACATTAAGTATGCCGAAATGTACAGAGGGAACATGATAACAGTAAACTTCACCTGGCTATGTGAGGAATACTTATGTTGCACTTAATATGTCGCTGTAGGGGTTATATGTTATGCATTAGAATGCCATAGGGGAATAATCATAATGTTAAAAGGCTGTTTCATGTAATAGCGATCTATCTCCATTTTTATTGCTGTGTTCCATTCGGTAATGGCCCCCTAAAGGATGCATTAGGCACATCGTATATTTGGTTTAGAAATGTTATTGCCTTAACCAAAGGGTTTTCTATACTACTTGCTAGATCGTCACATGTAACATTAACTTTGTATGTGATTTAGGACATCTAGGGTCTTATCTGGGACCATTGACTCATTCGAAGTTATGCCTTTTAAAGGGGAAGTCCGACCTGATATTAAAGATACATGCAAGCTTGAGTTCTGGTAATGCTAGAAAATAAGTTCTCACAGAATCCAACAAAACTTACACTAAATGTTCGAGATTACAAATAAATGACATGTGCCAAACGATGTTGGTAGAAATGTATAGGGACTAAGTAATAAGCATAGAAAGATAAGGAAATCGACGTAAGTAGGGCTGACACCCTGTGCTTAACACAGGTCACTATGTGCAAATGAGAATTGTGGTTTTTATTGAAGATCATTTCAAGCAAGTTTGTGTGAGTTTTTTCCCTTCAATTTACTGTTTTAAAAAAAATAATTCTACTACAGGATAAACAATCCAGAATGAATTATAGCCATGTCACCTCGACATACGATGCCCATACCAGATAAGCTTTAGCTTGGTTTTGATCGAAACAGAAAAATTAGAGGTCAGTGATGGTTTGAGCAAATTATTATCATTGTTAGTGTTATTATTATCATGATTATTATTATCGTCATTAATATTAATATTATTATTGATGTTATCATTATCACCATAACTACCTCTGTTATTATTTTGTCACTTTCAGAGGTACCTGACGGTGTTTATTGCCCGCCAGAATGGGACAAGACAGTTTGTTGGCCTCTCACTCACATCAACCAATCAGCGACCTTGCCCTGTCCACCGATCTTTCCACAAATCGATCCAACCAGTAAGTATCGAAACAAACTTAAGTGAGAGCGTGTGCTTGTGAGCGTGTGCTTGTGAGCGTGTGTGTCTATATAATTGTTTTGGATGAATCTAAGTTTCTTTGTTAAATCGAGTTGTTTGACCATTTCAAGTGGATAGGTTCTATCCTCTTTAACATCTCTCACGCGCTCTTATTTCATACTCAGCCTTAAAAGGCTTCACGGGGGCCTTAATTGTCGCATGATAAAACAAACATAGACAAAACAAATCGAGACAAGAGGGAAACGGATGGTGGAGGGGAAAGGACGAGAAAATAGGACACGCAGACCACATGCTACCCCCTCCCGCCTCCGAATCCATAGACTTGTAAATTTGCATTTTCCGAGTAAGACATGTGTCCCTCCCCCTCATTACAGTGCCTTTGTAGTGAGTGAACCCACGCGACGCCATTGCTAATTGGTGATACGTTATATGGGATTCTTTTAGTTGATCGATCGCTTCCAAATAAGAATCTAATTTAGTCCACAGGTGTTTTGGAAAATACACAATAGAGCTTTTGTCTGGTGAGTTACGCCGTACCCTACGATAGAAGATACTAATTTATCAACATGTTCAAGTAATCTAATAATACATCGACATTGATATCAGATTTGGCACATAATGTGGATTCAACATGAAACACAAGCCAGCAATCAGCCATTACATACCAAATAATGATTTGATTTCCACTATCGCTGTCAATATCAATTGGTAGCTATTGGGTAAACATCGTCGACAGTGGGAACACACAAACAACATTTTGCGATGTGTGTCTCCGTGAGCAACATTAGTTTGTACGTTAAAATATTCTAGGAAAGCACGCGCATTGGTAGTTTATAGTACTTACATCAGTCTTCGAATGCGTAACATATTATCAATCAATAGTCTGAGATGGCTACTGCCTAGTGCCTAGAATGTTTTCTCGATAAAACAATCACCGCTGGCAATTACATCGACAGTATTTCCACAATTTTGACAAATCGCTACTTTCGGAAACGGTGATTGTTCATTAAATACTCAAAGCGTACAATGACCAGGGGGGTGTTTCACAAAGATCCTAAGCTGAACTTATCTCTAAGTTGGACTTAACAATTATGGAAAGCCGTTAGCATCATTGAAAATATTTTGTAAAAATTATTTTAAAAGGCATAAAATGTTGATTCAAATCAATCATATTTTTTTATTATCTTAGGAGATTTCATGTTCGTGATGGAATTCATGAAAAGTCTAAAATACTTGAATTTTGCTTTTGAATGTATTTCATTATAAGGCTACAAATTGCTCTCCATAATATTTAAGTCCAACTCAGAATCTTTGTGAAACACCCCCCTGGTTATACAAAGTTTCTCGACCATTATCACAATTGTTACAATTGCGTCACAATCAAAAGAAAAGGGTCAAATTTGTCGGGAAGAGATACCGTATACCGTATCCCAATGGCCAGTAGACTTGTATCGTATTCATGACAAGACTGAAGTTGAAATCTTTGCCACTAAAAGGACATTCCTATATTGTCAACTAACAGGTGACTTTTAAAAACAACCATGCGTCGAAAAATGTGAACTAAACGCCAACTTATCAGATTAGTAATAAACCTATAGAGATAATATTGTCATGCCCCTCCAGAAGAATCGAGGCAAGAAATGGATCTCCTTTCTCTTTTTGCCATAGCCTTCAGCGTTAGGAAGTGCCATTAGAACATATTTTTGTAATGATCCAACAAATCTCAAGTTCCTTAAGTTCCACTTATCCTGTTGTTTGTCACGACTTATAATACTTACACCACGACATCAAGTAGACAATGACACTTTCTCATTACACCTGACCTACAAGGCAAGGAAACTTTACTCTTCGAATTCTCAAACGGCCATTAAATATCAGGAATGTAGAAAATATCTTTGATTGCGAGGTATTCTTCGAGATTATTAGGAATTTGATAGCCCTTAACATTTTAAGTGTCAAAGTTATTAATGGAAATCCATCTCAAGTATTTCCTCCGTCCATCAAACGCTTGCTCATTAATTTTGATGGGGTGATACTTTCCAGGATGACAAAGGGTTAGTAAGTTGCTTTCTTATAATCACAGATTTCTCTCTTTGTATTTTTGTATTTTGTATTTTTTAACATTTATTTCCTTCTCAACAGTCAATATGAAACACAATGTATATATACATGTAACAATTATTTCAACATAGAGTATACAGTAAATAATTCAGATACGGAAGGAGGCGAAAACCCGGAAAGCATAGCTTGAGTTGGGAACGCCCATAATAAATTAACACAGTTACCGAAAGAACATTATAGATATTATTATGAAAATTTCATTTTATCAACATAAAGTTATCTTTAATATCATCACAGAGTTAATTGACTTCCAAATCATATAGAGCAAGATTTTTACTGACAATTCGAATGAATGTTGGTTGCCGAGGGGTGATTTTTGTATGACACCCTTAATCGAAGATTTTGACGGTCACCCAAAACCGAAAGTTTGTGAACTCGTTTTGGAGACACTGCTCTATCTCACATCCGTTGACAACATGAACATGTTTACAGACAACACGAACAAACCCTGTTTTTTCAATTATAACATATTCCAATGTTCTATCTCGCACACTAAGCCTGAGCTTTTGATAATTATTCATTGAGCAGAGATGACATAAAAAGTCTGAGGAAAAATGGATATATTCCGAAAAAGAAAATCCTTTGCTGTTGTTCTCAAATTCGGTATGTCCGCTCTAGAAATTTCCTGATGGGTATGGTATAAATGGCGACACCGTTTAAACAGAGAGGGTATACCAACATCAAAGTATATTATGCTCGATTATATCGATTATATCTGTACCATCTTACGGGATTCCTTTCCAATTAAACTTGTCTTCACTTACTACAAGCGAACCCATTTTGATTTTTAGTTTGTTATCATTCCCTTCATTGTTCCAGTTGTTTCGGTAAAGGGGGCAATTTTTCTGTCGGCAAATTTGAAAAGTTGATATTATTCCTATCCTTGTTATTATTGTCTCAAGTAAAGCAATACATATTATTTCTTTTATATCGTGAGGAGGATTGTGACTTCCAATTTCCAATGATCGTGCTATCAAGACGTTTGAGCTGGATTCATTTCACATTTGTTTATTTTTGTGTTTCATCACTTTCTACTTCTTTGATTACCTGTACGTGTTCTTGTTATCTCAGCATTATTCATGAAGAACTAGTGATGAAGGAAGATTCCTGCTTCCTGATTATTTCTGTTAGGATTTTATTGATGTTATCTTTCTCATGATCATCTCTCATTTCAATTTTCATTTCGCGAGATGACGAGGGGCCCTTTTAATACGCCCCTCGTTGAGGTTAAAGGCAATGTACAGTTGTGGAAAGTCCTCAAAAGCTTTTCGTCCGATTTCTTTTATCTTAGATGAGAGATATGAAGTTTGTTATGAAGTTTAATGAGAAGTAGGAAATAAGGAATAAACCATCCTATAATTTAACAACGGCAACCTACACCATACAATTGTGAGACCTATGAGAATGGTGTGTATACAGACACGTTGGCCCGAATTCACAAAGGAGGTTTGTCGACAAACCTTGGTTTTCGTACGTCATATGACGCGTTTTACGCGTTTTTTACAAACCTGGTTTGTAAAGAACAAAAGGAGGTTTGGCGAAACAAAAGGAGGTTTGAGCTCAAACCTTGGTCTGAGCTCAAACCTTGCTTTGTGAATTTGGGCCATAGTCTTCAAGTAAATCACTGAGGTTATTTTACCAGCAACCATAGGGGTTGAATGGTAGTGCATAGCAGTTTTATGTACTCTTTCTTGCATATACTTACACTACAAGTCTACGGAAATCATGGATAGATACATACAGTCAAACCTGTATATTAAGGCCACTCGAGGAAAACAAAAATAATGGCTACACTAGATAGGTGGCCTTAATAAACAGGTTATTCAACACGCATTTCCTTCAAGGGGACAATATAGGTGACCACTATACACAGGTAGTCTTTATAGAGAGGTGAACAATAAGAGAGGCTTGGCTGTATCACTAGGGACTTTTAGATTTGCACAACGACAACGTGGATTGCTACGATCGACGTCCTTTTAATGCACTGCCTTGAATGGACGTCACACGTATAAGTCCACGCAAATCTAAAAGTCCCTATTGATACAAGGAGAGCTACATGAGATTACATTTAACACATTTCTTCCCAGTTTCCCTTTGTTCTTCCAAAACGGTACATGAGCTTTAATGTTTCTGGAAGGAAACGCAAAATACCTTTTTCGTCTCTCGAAACGATAATCATACTCAAATTCGAGCACGAAATATTGATTAAACACATCTTGAATTGTCTAGAGCGTGACGCCGCGGCGATTTCCCGATCATTTGAACAAACTATGAAAGAGTATCTTTATTGTGCGTCAAGGCTCTGTTTTCGTAATCTGTATCTTGTTTTTCTTTTATATTCTTCAATCCGCGGAAAATGTCCCCGGCGACGTACTGATTCCCGCAATCAACTTTCGTCGATCAATGTGTTTACATGGCTGATGTTGTATTAATCTGTGGTTCGGAATGATGAGCTACAGCTTTCAAACTGCTTATGAAAATCGAAGTTTCTGTGCGTAATGTTTAATCTTCTTTCAAGCATCGAACATTCACTTGCTCAGTGTACAGATAGGGTCTGCTCGCTATTTATAAGGACAGCTATTTTTACCAGACCGCTATTTATTTAGTCACGCGTTATTCATAGAGGTCCTTGCAAATAGCGAAGTTAATTGTTTATGGTTTGCTCGCTATTTACAAGGACCGCTATTCATAAAAGACCGCTATTCATTTTGTTACGCATTTTGGATAGCGGTCCTTATGAATAGCGAAATAAATTGGCTATAGTTTGGTCGCTATTTACAAGGGCCGCTATTTATAAAAGATCGCTATTCATTTGTTACGCATTTTGGATAGCGGTCCTTATGAATAGCGAAATAAATTGGCTATAGTTTGGTCGCTATTTACAAGGGCCGCTATTTATAAAAGATCGCCATTCATTTTGTCTTGCATTATGAATAGCGGTCCTTAAGAATATTGGTCCTTATTAATAGCGATCCTTATGAATAGCAAACTTGACCCGTAAAGATAACTTGCTTGGGTATTTTCAAAACTTATATATTGCTGCAGGCATGTCGCCTTCTCCCTTTTTTCAACTTATTTTGGTTCTTCCGAGTGATTTTTTTTTCAACAGACCACGATATTGTAACATGTTATCTTTAACTTTATAATGTATGTTATGTTTTTTCTGGTGGTATTTGTTTTATTTACTTGTATGGAAACTTTACATTCTCGCTATGTTGCTTTTCCTTCCAAGTTTCCAACTTGAAAAATGTCATTTAAATTCAAGATTTTACAGGCTTAATTGGAACTTATGTCTTTATCATTTTATGTAAAGAATACCTAGCGTCGAATTGAAGTGATTTAAATGAAATAGTCCATATGAAATACCACCCTCCCACACACACACACACACACACGCACACGCACACACACACACTTTTCACATCAAAATCTCCGTAAACATTTTTGGCGGCGTTCACAGATTCATCACGCCATCTAAACACACCCCTCCCCGATCCTCTCTCGGCACACTTTACTGTTTAGGTTAAGGATAAACATCCCTTCATGATTTGCATGACTTTCGACAAGGGACAGCAAAAAGCCGGGTCTAAACTCGTCTCTTATCAAGATATCTGGTATCATACAAGCCTTCTCGGGTAACACAAGCAATCCGCCGAAGAGACAAGAATAAGAATCTATCGACTTAGTTATTCCCCTGTTGATAGGGCATCGAAAACTGCTAATATCAATTACTTTGGCGCGAAATAGACATTGTCAGATTTTCGTCTTTTTTCACTGTTCGCGTTATAAAAGTTCAAAGAGTGGGTGTCAGTTTAAAAAAAGCAGTTGTTATTCCCATATATATTCGATATGTTAAAGCCTGTCTGCTCCAGTTTGGCCAGGAGGGATTAGACCACCCTGTGTGGTCAATGACAGGTGGTTATCTCATCAAATCAGCTCTCAACTAACATAAGAAAAAAGGGGTCATGGGGGACAAACGGGTACCGCTTGAAGCATTGTTAGCTATATAAAGGGCGCAAGTATAGTGGTGCAGTTTTTTTTTTATTAATCATCAACATTAATGTTTTTTGGTGATTCATTTGTTTATGTGTTGGTTAGTTTATTTATCCATTTACTTATTAGCTATTTAAATTCGGCCGTTGGTTCATTTATTTCAATTTTCAGATTAAAAATAAAGAAACACAGTGCAATACATTACAAAAATAGAGACATCATATTCTTACACAAAAGAACTGTACATATGATTATCTAAACAAATGTGACATAATGCATTCATAACTATAAAATTGAAAACTAGAGGGGGGAGGAAACAAAATGTTTATTTATTCTATCATTTATTGATGTATTCACATGTACATGTATTTCATAGAATTTTAGGGGGCCATTAGAGTAAAATTCGCATCGGAGTGCGGGCTTCCAAGTTGTATATGGCGAATGGCGGGCTTATTATTTGCCTAGGGCATAAAAATTGTGCAGAAAATGTAACTCCGGGGTTTAGAATTTTCACCCATTTTAAACCAACTATTTTATCATCTGTCCCTTTCTTCATTTGTTTCATTACGTATTCTGACATGGCTTTTATTGAAGTCTTCTAAATACCATTCAATAATAATGTTCCCTACATCATGACAGTTTACTCAACAACAATCTGCAGAATAACTCTTAAAGCAAAGGATTTTAACTCCCTTAGGTGACAAACCAATAAACTTTTTTTAAAGGAAGTACTTTTGAAAGATCATATGTACGAAAATGGCAATAAATATTCATAAATCGTAAAAGTGATTACCCTAGCACTCAAATAACGCCTACATAAGCTCTGAATTTCTACTCGAAGGTTTGTGAATTTAGAAGCTCACAAATCACATTGGGCATGGGGGAAATCTTATTGTCACGTTAAAGGTAATACAAAGTTTTGGTATGGGGTCATGAATTTTGTTCAAATGAACATATTGGAAACATATGCGATCCTACAATATTCAGTGATTGTCTGAGCGGTTGAAATCGAGTCTAAAGTTATGACATTGTAAATAATAAACTCTTTATGTTGTATAGCTCCCTCTCAAGGTCAAGATATTAATTAAGCTATAACAATGTTTCTTCACTAAAATCGACCGATAAGCTATTCCCGTTTGGAAATTATGTATCTCAACTGCATACTCTGAGATTTTCATGGTCGGAACTACCAGTGGAAGGCCTAAGGCGCTATTTGAAATTTATCAACATTTACTGGGAGCACCGGTAAATTTTTATATTCAATTTCTCTCGAAAGCAGAAGTGTTTTACAGGCTAAATTTTCTAGTGCTTATAATATAATATAATGTTGTTTTTTTCCTCTATGAACCTATATTATACAAGCCCTGCTTTTTAATAGGTCCCTCACATTCTAATTTATCTATTATATGAATTGAGAATCATTGCATGTGCTTATTTATACTACAATTGTAATGTATAATTTTATATTTTACATGTATGTTTATTTTTTCTGTAAAATGTGGAACCTTAAACTTGAACTTGAACTTAAACAGTAGAATCACAAACCCAAACAGACCCATACTCATGGTAACACGTGCACGTATCTTCAAACACACACAAGTTCTTTTATTAACAGTATGGACGCACTGACTTTCAACAAATTTATATCGTTAAATTAAAACTCATTTAAACAAAGATAATATGAATGACGAGGGCTAAACACCCTCGTGTTAACTCCTTCCCACGCGTTCCTGGAAAAAGTCTCGAAATGCGATCTTTTTCTCCCCGAAGCTTCGTCGAGATCGATGATGAGAGAATAGGGGTCTTGACGAGGCGAAGAAAGCGAGACCAAGAGAGTTTCATTGAACTGACTTTCGCCCCAACCCGCATCGATCTCTAGGCTAATAAGCCGGCGTCTAAGATAGGGAGATGGAAAGGAACCGCAATTCATATACAGAATATTGGCATTCCATCGGTCAGACTATAAAAAATTGAATGGCAAATATGTGGAAATTGGAAATGAATAACCTGGTTAGCTTACGAATGACGCCCGGCGATGCAGTTTTTTGAAAATTCGCGATATCAATATCACGGGTAGCTTTGAGTTTAAAATATTGGCGGTATGTACTCTCGGTAAAAGTTAAAGATGAGTGTTATGAACATCACATGCTATACCTACCATGCTCCCTCACTTCATTACGATATACCCCTCTTTACATGTCAAATGATATATCCACCCCCTCCCCTCCATACGTTACACCACTTTCTAGGCTAGTCCCACACTCCACTTGCCGTATATAGAGTTCAAAGGTCAATATTTTACATTAACGCTCAAAATTATAAAAGTTCCACCTTTAAGGCAATGATATTTCTCCTTGTTCAGACGAAAATTGAACATCAATATTATCTTGTGAGATCTAAGCCTGCGGGCAAATTTTCATGCCTTAACTCTGTTCAAAAGCTTAGATTTAAGGGAAATGACGCATGTTTGAGTTTTAAGTTTAATTGGCAGCTTCTAAAATAGCCTAGTCATTACTTTGCTTGAAAGTGATACATAAGTAACTATCCCTTTGCCTCTCTCAAGAGATTAACTGACTGGAGACGACGGATGATTTCCATATTTTTTTCTTATTATTTTTCATTATCTTGAGAAAATGTCAATATAAGAGATTGGTTGCTCAAAAAAAAAAATCAGGCAATTGTTTGTGTTGCAGTTGGCCAAAGAGAACGTCATACAAATTCCAACGATGCCGAAGACACATCGTTCAAGCCTTTTTAGAACCTTTTGTATATTTGGAAAAGGTGTACAGGAAATACAGACTTTGGAAGCAAGGGGGGGGGGCGGGGTAGCCGGCAAGCCTAGACTCTAATGTGAATCTTTAGCACAATTCCTAAAGCCTTGAGCAGAGCCTAGATCTGTCAGTTTCTGGTTATGTCAGGTCCAGAGTCTATTGTAGTTTCATAGTGCAGACATTGTTTCGCACAACGACTGAAAAGTGTTTTTTGCTTGCAAACCAGGGGGAGGGACTAAATATTTTCTCTTTTTTACATCAATATAATAGTCGGTGGGAAAGGGTCATAGGAATTTCACATCCTTTTTTTTCCTTTCCAATCAACTGCGGGAAGCGCAAAAGAGGAGGCTGAAACAGTCTTGTTTGCTATCTCAAATCCTTGCCGAATAAAGGATTTTTTTGTGTGTGAGGGTCATTTGCATTAAAAGCCATCTTTATAATTTCTAGAAATGGAAACATAAAGTTATATTGTAGAAATCAAAGAGATCAGATGAATTAAGAAATGCATGCTTTTCTGATCACGAAGCGAAGTGGATAATTGGTAGAATGCTTGCCTTAGATTTTGTTTTCCTGAGAAGAACTTAAGAAAATCAAATCTGTATTATCCACAACGGGGATATGAAGGTCCGGCAATCCGATGAGCAAATCTCATGAATTCTCCTTCCCTAATTCGAAGAATACAAAATAAAGATGTTTCCAAATTGGAATCGGAAATTTATACCTTATCTGCTCAATTTCCAGCAATTTACATTTAGACGGAATTTGGACTGGTCTTTTGAAACCGATAATTTCCCTTCGTGTCACCATGATAATATATATTCATAGAAGATACATGTGTTAGGTAAAATCACCATAATCATGCTACACACAATAGGATTACTATTGATTGTATTCATTACTCCTTCTGCATGTATGGATGGATAAAAGTTGCCCTCAGTATATCTGGATCCGGGATCTGGATTTAGTTGGGTACCGTGGGGTCAAATCATTGAGATGAGGAAGAGGGCAGCGGTCGTAATAGGTGGATTACGTTTGAATTTACAAAGCGACCAATCGGAGATGATTATGAGAGGTGCCATATCATCCTATTGGTCACATTTCTGGGTTGGTTTAGGCTGTTTACGTAGGCTTCGCCCGCCGTTCTAATTTGCACGTTTAATAGTTTTGTTGAACATGCAACAATTAAGAATTTAACCGTTTAAGAGTTGGAGATCAAATTCAATATATTTTTGTTAATCGTGGTCCAGTGGAACCCCTTTAGCGAATAAAAACATTTTTAGAGCAACATGACAGCTGTTTCTGAAAACGCTTGGGTATTTAACTACAGGATTATTTTTTTTATTATTTCTGTTGTTTAATTATCATTATCCTTATTATTATCTTTATAATCATCATTATTAGTATTATTTGATCATTATTATTATCATATCATCAACACTTTAAATATCAATATTATCAGTTTTGTTATTTTGGTATTGTTGTGACAACATAATAACAATTTATAATATAAATACAATTTCGTATTCACTTCTGTTTTTGTCTTTGATTTTTCTTCCACTCAGAAACGTTTACCCGGATGTGTGAAAGCGACGGATCTTGGGAGGAAGGTCTCAACTATCAGCAATGCTTCAAAACATTGGATGAGAGATCGTTTACACGAAATGCAACAGAGGAACAATTACAGGTATCTAATCTCATTCTTAAAGGCCCACTGCACTACTTGTAGCTAATTGCGCCCTCTATATAACAAACAACGCTTAATCGGTGACCATTGGTCCCCCATGATCCTCTTTTTCTTATGTTAACTGAGAGCTGAGTTGATGAGATAACCACCTGTCCAGTGACCTTGTAGGGCGGTCTAATCCCTCCTGTAAACTATGGCAGATAAGCTTTAAAGGTAGGGTATTCCACTTATACTGCCATCTTCTGCTCACAATGTTCCGATGCGTCTGCAGTCATGTCCCATAATGCATCACCAACTGATGACGTGAGCTTGATGATGCTTGGTTACATGAACATGAAATCGTCATGCCTTTTGCCTTTAAGATGGCGCAGTCGAAAGTTCATTACAGCCCTGATTTTAGCCCGTATAGCAGTTATTAAAGAAAATGCTAAAGATTTAAATAAATCCCTGTTGCCTTCTCAAAATAGCAGGCATCATTTCTATTTTGTACTCTTACAGATTAAAATGCATTTTAAATGAACCAATGTGAATGTAAAATACAATAATGTCACCGAAACGTTGAATATATACAAAAATTAGTGATTACAAATTTGTCTTAGCATTGCCAATGTAAGGAATACTATTTCAGTTGGATAGTTATTACTACCGAACACAGGCGCGTACGCAGGGGGGGGGGGGTGTTTGGGGGTTAAACCCCCCCCCCCCCCTTTAGTATTTTTATGTGTGTAAACCCCCCTAAAAAATCCCTAAAACCCCCCCCCCCCCCCTTTGGATTTTTTTTTTTTTTTTTTTTTAATTATTTAAAAAAAAAAAAAAAATTACCCCCATGGCTGACCTAAGGAAGGTGACCTTACCCCCCCCCCAACGGAGCAAATGTCAAATTTTCAAATTTGCGAGACCAAAAAAAAAAAAAAAGTGTCCTCTTACCGCCCCCCCCCCCCCCCCCCCCCCACTGAGCGACTTTTCGGCTTGCTGAGTCGTTGCGATTTTTTTTTGGACTCCCCCCCCCCCCCCCAAAAAAAGTGTCCGCTTACCCCCCCCCCCCCCCCCCCCCCCCCCCCCCCCACTGAGCGACTTTTTGGCCGGCGCGATTTTCAAATTTTTCTGAGTCGTTGCGAAATTTTGGACCCGATTTTAAACCCCCCCCCCCCCCCCCCTTTAAAAAATCCTGCGTACGCCACTGACCGAACATATATCTATACTGCAATTACAGCGTCAAGTCACGTCTGGCTGTAATGCACATAGTATGTGCGGGCAAGCACAGAATAAAAAAGTGACCGGGGTAATAGTATATCTGTAAAGCGCTTAGAGACGTCCGAGATGTATTAAGCGCTATATAAAAGCTGAATATTATTATGAGTTAACTTTTCATCGGCGGCAACGCCACCCTCCGGCCTTGTGCCCCTTTGTACTGGACGAGTAGAAGAATGGGACAAAGTACCCATTAGCTTTTAAATGAAGGGCAAATTTTAAAAAGTTTCAAATGGACTTCGGAATCAGCAGCATACTCGGCAAAAACCACATGACATAGGAGGCGTGCATTTCTTTCACGGCTAAAAGTAAAAGGGGAAGAAATCGTCAATGACCTCGGATTAATGCAATTACGACATCATATTCATCTCGTCTTACGTGATGTTGAGAAACGTGATCGAAAAATCACTAAATGTTTTGTTAGCCTTTGCATGTTTTTGAAACCACTGCACTCTTTGATGGACTGAAAACGAAAGTGTGACTGCACGTAGATTTCTCTCCACCATTTTCTTCGTTTAGTTGATTTTAGAGTCAATATCCCCCCGCAGGTGAGGAGGGAGTCAGACTCAAAAGGGCGTCATATAATAAAAAAGCACCATCACAAACGCGGTTCCGTTTAGGCAATTTGAAATTCGAGAAATCAAATTATTGATTGCTTTTTATCCTCAGCCTTGGGACTAGCAACGGCTCAATAATCATCATTAGTTTTGTTTGGCGTACATGACCGAACGTCTTCATATTTACAGTTTTTTTTTAAATTCACACCTTTTTGCTTGTAAAGCCTTTGTTGATAACGAACTTTTAAAAAGGTTCATTTTTCGGGCTTGGAACGAAAGTCCAATATTGGCGTTCCCTGTGCGCCTCTGTTTCTACCAAAAAACAAGTATTTTTACGGAAAAAGAATATTTAGACCATCTGCAAGTTGATGTTTTTCACTTAATGTCAAATCCTCAGACTCTAGTAACCGCGTTTGAAATAATTTTAATTAGAATCGTATTTTTGTTTAATTCAAGCAAAGCTATACATTAATTAATTCAATTCCTATTTATTTGCTGATATGACCGAATGGCCCATTTATTTGTTCGAAATGATTATTTGTGGATGTTTTTTTGCAAAATGAG